>NC_048412.1:1430997-1445170 GCF_013103735.1 Etheostoma cragini | reverse complement strand
ATGCCATGCAGCAATGGGCCGCAGATCATAATCGTAGAAGGGGACTGAGCCTCTGTATATGGGCGCCCTCTCTACCAGGGGAGCTACCCAGGCGCCCTGGGGTAGACGGTCTAAAGGCAACCCTTAGGGATGACGGACTGATTCAAGGCTCTAGCTCGCTACAGACACATGAAGTCCAATCAGCCGCAGCCATTGGCGTTTGGCCACGGTTAGCAAAGGCAACCTTTGTCCATCTTTAAAAAGCTTTGCCAATATTTACACGGGTTTTATTGCGTTTGTTGTCAGACTGTCTTTGAGACTCTCTTTGAGAAGTCTGTCTTCCTGTCTTTGGGCTGCTTGGCAGCTCTTGGCAATGAAATATCAACGTTTTCTGCAGGATTTGACTCCACGGAATCAGGCTTTTGTCATTTGAAGGGACATGCACACATCTGCATTTGTAGAGCAGCCAATAGAGTGTAGGGTGAAAAGAACTCATGAACATGCTGTTCCTCTCACAACTAATGCTTATAATATGGTCTTAAATATTTTTATCCTGCTTGCTTTTCACTACACCAAGCCAGTAAATTAAGTGACAAATGTTTCACATGCTCATATTATTAATTTCTACTATGAGGATTATTAATTACAGAGTAATAGCTGTCCTATCAATTAAAGGCCAACAAGCCTAAAATAATATCTTCAAAAAAGGAAACAAAAAAAAAGATCACAGGGAGCCCTAAAATATTACTAACTAATATAAATTGACTAAAGTCTTGGTTTCAAGATTACTCATCTCTTCCGGTTTCTTCTCCACACCATATTAGCATTTAAGACAACCTTCTCATTAAATCCATTTACTGTGACCAGCATAATTATACATAGTGTAGTGTACCTTCACATTGTCTGGATGGAGACCCCCAGGGTGTTTGTCCATGTACTGACACAGGTCTGTGTGCTGTAAGAGAAAAGCAAAAATAAAAAATAAATATACATTAAATATACATTATTATCATCAATATATAACCATGAGAAATCTTTAAAGCTTAACCTGTTGCCACTCCCAACTTGTAAAATCCAAATGCTTGGTCAGTGTCTCTCAGGGTCAGATACCGTGTGTCACTGAAACAGATTTATTAAACCCCACCGCCATCTTCTCCTAGAGAAGCCAAACTGTCCCGTTCCCCGCCACATTTCCGGTTAACGTATTTCCCGATCAAGCTCGTCTTGATATGACGCTAAAGGAGACTTTTTGCGTCAATAACAAACTCCAAAGGCCGCTGACCCAGCGTCGCTTTATGAAGCGATGGGAGTGTGGCATGGGATGTGTGACATGGGATGGGTGACATGTAGTGTGTGACATGTGATGTGAGACATGTGATGTGAGACACGTGATGTGTGACACGAGACAGATAAGACAGGATGTCAAAACAGCTTTCAGATGTCAACACTCTGACTATCGTTAGCTAAGTGTAACATAACTTGGCACCCCCCAGTCTATTGGACTAGAGTGCGGTCAATCTGATAATTGTGATTTCATATATATAAAGCTGATTTAACAATAAACAGCATGCGTTTCATTTAGCAGAGTTACACTGCTAAATAATTTTCTAACAGCGTCCATGCTTTGGCCATAAACAGTAGAACATTTCCTCCCTGAAGTGGAGTAATCTAAGGGATGTGGTTCTTGTTTGAGAGTAGTGAGACAGACGGAGATCTGTGTGAAGCCTGAGTTGACTGGTAAGACATCCACGATGCCGGCCTCCCCTTCACCTCTGTGTTTTCTTAGGAGATTGGGGATGGAGGACGCAGTGGCTCTGAAATCACACTCATGTATCCACTACGCCAATCTCCCATGTTGCCTGCACCAGCGCAGCCTCATCTGCTGAATAATTCAGACACATGCTCCAGCATGGACACGCCTGTCCATCTTACTTTCTCCCGTCTCTCAGTAAATGCATTTCATTGTTTTTTCCCCCCACAATTCCCTGTCTGGTCTCCCCATGTATTTCACCCTCAGCCTGTCAATCATCATTAGCATTGACAGGAGAAGCCCTCTGTATGGAAATCAGACCCGGGCTGATTACAGCCCTGAAAACAAGATGCTGGATCCACATGAAACCAGTACATCCCAGTGGTGGGTGGAGTATTTAGATAATTTACTGCAGTAAAAGTACTAAAACCACACTTTAAAAATACCCTGCTACAAGTAAAAGTCCTGCATTGAAAATGTTACACAAGTATATAAGCATGATGAGGGAAATGGAAATTATTAAATTATAAAAGTACTCAAAACAGAAAAACTCTCACATTTTAGAAAATTGTTACATGGTCCTTGGATCCAGATTAAAGGGCCATGGGACAACGTTTTCCCAATGGACCGATGAAAAAGCTGAGAATTAGAAAAACATGATGGACTCTTTAAAAGAGGTCCTTATCTTCACTCAAACGCCACAATCTTCTGAACATGGTCACACTGAGACGTCCAGAGAGAGCTGTGTGGACCTCATGGTCTTAATTAGCTTTGGAGCACCTCGTTCGGTAATGGCTTGAAAATAACGGGCGTTCAGTAAGGGGTTACCTGCCCCTCTGCTCTCACTCGTTATTCAAACATGACCTACAGAGCGTCAATTATGTCCTGCCGACTCTCCTTCAACAGCTGCACCTTTGACGTGCGTTGTGTCCACCAAGAGGGGACATAGCACCGTTTTCTGTCTCATTAAGTGAAAGAGGGGTGGACAGCTGAGTCAGCTCCTTCTGGTTGAGGGATTTGGCCTCGCTCAGCGTTTCGAGATCAAAGATTGACCTGAATATCAATGGGACCATCGATGGTTGTCAGCTAAGTATGCCGAGGGATAACAGAGGACTTGGGCAGTTCTGGAACGTGTAGTTTCACTCTTTCCCACTTCTGTCCAAAAACCTATCTAGTAGTACAATGTTTAACATCGTGCAATGTATTAAGCTGCAAAATATAATATGAACTAGTAAAATATCCCAAAGTTTTATTGCCACCACCAGTTTAATAATATACCTTTGACTTTCAAGGATTTGGATTCTTTATCTCAAGATGACGTTGATATTCATTTTTGAGAGCAGCTGAACTATAAAGGTTGGAACATTTGAAAAAGGTTGCATGCTGCTTTGTGATTGCTAGAACACTGTGGACTAGTTTCTAGTGTTTTATCAAAGACTACAGATACAAATGGATGCAGTGATCGTTTTGTCACCCAGATATTTCCATAGGGATGAATTGATGCTTGGGTCTGGACTTCCTGTGCGCCATAGGCCGGGCAGTTATAGCAGTTTCACCAAATCATATGTCAGAGCTCATATGTCAATTTGAATGAAATGTAAGACCTTTATCACAACATCAATTAAGTCCTTAACTCAGTTTTTTCAAGCCAAGTATCCCCTAACCTGCACGTCCCCAAAGCTGAACAATAAAACACTCGCTATGTCTTAAGTACTTTTCAAAAGAGACTGGTTGGTCTCATTTGTAATCATAATACAGCAAAATTATATTTGGACTAGCGAAAGAAAGAAAGAAGTACAAAACTACGGAATAAAAATAACATACTGTATATGTTTTTATTTTGAAATTAGAGACTTTTTAAGACACAGTGGAAACCCGGGTCTGGCTGCTATCCTATGGTGGAAAAGGCTCGAGCTGCTTGAACATTCTCCCAGTGCCCTGTAAAACAACAGCATGCCAGTCAAAATACCCCCAGCTCGTCTTTCTGTGGGTCTTAAAAATGGAAACTCAACACGGAGGTCAAAACGATCAAGCTAAATACACACATGAGCACTGACGTTTGATCAGATCTCTACTCTGCCTAGTCTCGCATGGCCTGCTCGGTCCCCACAGCGCTGTGGATCAAGGTCTGCAGCTCGCTAGCTCAAAGATTGTTGTATTCTAAAAATGACACACAGAGACCGGAGCCAGGCGCCAGATGTCAGGCTTTATCCTGGAAATGTACTTCGTTGATCCAGACTTCCCTCCGCCTCAACACATACGCACTCCCACAGCGTCATAAAGCGACACTTGGTCAGGTGACTTTGGCTTTTGTTATAGACGAAAAAAGTCTCCTTTGGTGTAATATCTAGAAGAGCTTGGTCGGAACACTTGGCGTAAATTTTTGACTCTCTGGGTGGGGACTTAAACTGACTACAAGAATGGGACAGTTAGGTTTAGGAAAAGATGGTGAGAGGGTTACAAAATCTACGTTTCGGTGACATACGGGACATGATCACACTAGTCACCCCAACCCCCCCACCTGCCTCCTTACGCAAATCTTCGGTCTTTCATAACATTCTCTACCGTTGGCGCCCAAAAAGTGTCCGATGGGGTGACGTCGGTGTGCAGACTCACCACATATTCGAAGACCAGAGTCAGGGTTTCCTTGGTGTGGATGATGTCATGGAGGAGCACGATGTTGGAATGCTTCAGGCCTTTAAGAAGAGATGCTGCGGAGAGATGAGACAGAGATAATGTGATTGCTATGATCTACGCCTTCATTAGCTGCACCATTAGAATGCAACACAGCCTCTGCATAAGCCTCACTACCTACATACAGGGGATTAAGAAAGATCCAAAAAGAGGAAGAAAACACAGGCTGGATTACAGCTGGAGGTTCTCACACTCATTTGTCAACACATTTTTGATGCAATAGACATTGTTAATAAGTAGAGCAGTGAGAGGATGTGTTGGGATCCATGGTCAAATTGCCCGTTACTTCCCTGGTAAAGCTCCCAGAGTCTTACTGTGGAGGCTGGCTATGATTAGCCTGTTCTGGGACGGACTCGTTAAGACTTTCCCATGTGATTTGCTTTATCTAAGTCAAACCGGGAGGATTTTTGGAGCTATATAAAAGCAAATGAATTGTCCAGCCAGCAAAGGTTTACAGATTCTTAAGGGGTCAGTTTTGCGTGAGCAAATTGTACACCTTGACTTTGGAGTTAGAAGACGAGAATACTTGACACAAGGCATACACATTTGAAGAACTTGGCCTCACTGATGTAAAAACATTATAAAAACAGCTTTGAGCCAAATGCTTTCTATAACAATGCTCAGCTTCCAGATAGAACTCATATTTGGTTTGCTTGTGATGACCCAGGACTAGACACTTAACAATCCCGGTTCATTTTAGAACACCAAAGGAAGAGCTGCACCTGAACCTGGCATTGTGATGACGTGGCCTTGCCATGAAGGACTTAAGATTTAACACAACAAGACTTGCTGTGATGGACATACACTTTTATGTTAGAAGTGATGGCTTTTTTTATAATTATTATAAATTATAAATCTTTAAGTCCCATAGAAGTTCACTTAAAGTCATGACCGCTAAGATTGTAGTCCTTGTTGACAACTGATTGTAATGGAAAGTGAGTTTTAATAAACATTTCAAAGCCTGCAACACTAGAATTACTTCTGGAACCTCTCAGTTCATTTCCGATTACCAGCGATTAGATAGACCTACAAGCAAATATCAGTAGTCGGGGATCCCTGAGAATCCACCTCCGGGGCCGCAAACCAGAGCAGGGTGACTGTGACAGTGTATACTGAACCCATGACTCAATATTCAATACTGAATATGGTCTGCACCGGCTGTTCTACTTCCCGTTCCGTACGTGTATGCCTTGTTTTTTCTGAGTCCCCTGTAGGGGGGTGTCAAGCCTGCAGAGGCAAGATAGACTCTGCCAATGCTCTGAAAACCACTATATGAAAAAGGTAACTACAGAATGTAAATAACTTCAATGCTACTCCTAAAAAAATAGAGTTTGATGTAATGAAAAGCATAAGTATGTGCTTCATGTTTAAAAGTAATAAAGATAAAGATAAATATGTCCATAGCAATAGAAAATGCCCCCATATTTCTGTCAAGGTTTCACTCTGGTATTAGTAAATGTTTTGGAATGTCATTAAATAACATTTCCATGTCACCCTCACCATACTGATTAGTAAGAACATCCATTTTCACCCATAGTGGCCCTACTCCGGACCCTGAAGCCAATACATAGACGTGAGCGAGACAGGAGAAGAGGCATGATTATAGTTAAGCATCAAACTGCAAAGCTTTCTCAGGTAATTACAGAGATGGATGTGCACGCATCCAAACAGATGACAGAAAAGGTCATTCAGCCACAGAGAGGTAATAAAGGGAAGAGTTCCATGAGGACAGAATGTGAGAGCAGCTTAATGAATGCAGTTTTATTATGAAGCAGAGAGGATTTCCAGACTGTTGCCAATGCGATTCATTTAGCATACACAAAGTTCTTTTCCAAGGGCACAGGCGAGCTTTGACGCACAGATCCTCAGAGAGCCGGCGAGTGATGGGCCCGCATGAATCCATTCATCCTGTATGAATACCTAAAGGTTGTTAAAACATCTGTCAGGGCAGCAAGCAGGAGGTTAGTGCTACAGTCAGCTACCTCAAAGATCCTGTCCCCAGTTTGAAGATCCAACCCGCTCCCTCCCCCGCACACACACACACACCCACCCACCCCATCTATGGTAATGGGCGTGAGTGTGTGCAGTTTTAATAAGCATGGATGGACACACACACACACACACACACACACACACACACTCTGGGTATGTTACTTTATTCAGCAGCAGTGTGTGATGCCGCTCACGTGTCAGCGCGGGGAGCTTCCAGCTCAGTAATTGCTGACTTTAGTTCAATTTCAAAGCAGCTTTCTGATCCGCTCACAGTGAGAGTTTGGACTGTGTGTGTGTGTGTGTGTGTGTTTCTGTGTGTGTGTGTTTCTGTGTGTCTAACTTGACCAGGCCTGCATCATACACAGATCCTTTTTCATCTAAATTCTAATGCCAGTCGTGTGTGTGTGTGTGTGTGAAGGTGAGTGTGTCTTCTTAAAGTCCATCCAGCTGCAGGTGCTACACACACACACACACACACACACACACACATTAGCAGAACTAATCCATGTTAACACATCTGAAATCACACATCACATGAACATCGGCAAGGAATGGGCATGGGCGTGCCGTTGAACACAGGAAGCAGGTTGTCTGATGTTGCTCTCTGCTGTCACTGAACGGTATGCAAGCCTACATAACCAATGAGACTGACTGGTGTGTGTTGTAGTTTCCAAAGGTCTCCGTTTGCATCCGTCCGGACTACAAACCAACCCCGGACTTTTCAAACCAAACCAACGGGGGCAGCAGTGTTTCCAAATGTCTCTGTCTAAGGGGCTCAAAAACGATGGAGTCATGTGGACACGATGTAGACTGAATAAACCTTTACATGTTTATATCTAAAGCAGAAATTAGGAATTATTTTGACTTGAATTAAAGGAATGTACAGGATGTTGATGGATAATCAACATTTACTCAATACTATTTCAAAACCACTTTAATTTGTTTTTTCAAATGCATTAAAATTAAACAAGACGCCCGAAAATTATCCATCAAAGTCACCCAAAGAGCGTTGTGTGGACTAAATCAGGTTATTTTGGGTAATTACAGTTGGGTAGTTAAAAAAAACATTGATATAGAAAAACAGGTCAAACCTGCGGACCACATGAGGGTAAAAAGACCTAGAGACACACAAATGGTGATCCATTTTGTCATAAAAACATCTGTTTTTATGCTTGTAGAGAGGATCTCCAGGCCGGATATTGCCGTACGTAAAAAGCATGAAACATTAACACAAGAAGCATGAAACAGCCTTGAGCCTGGAGAGTTGGCGTTAGGTGGGCATAACTTCCAACCCCGGACTTCTCACCTTCTCGTATGGCGGTGAACGGCGTCCCTTCCTCCTCTTGCAGACGGATCACCTTCAGAGCCACCAGCTTCCCATTCACCCTGGCAACAAGACAGAGGACAAACTAAGTACGGGCATCCCGCGGCAGAATCTATCAGAACCAGCGAAGCCGGAGAACAGCGAATATTGTTAAGTCAATGAAATGTAATTCAGCAGCAGCGGAGTGAGACCCGGGGACAAGGCCACGGGAGAACAACTGAATGGGCCTCACCAATCAAAACTGTTGTAGTGGCGAGAAACACAAAAATAACATCATTACTGAGTCTTACATTCACAGTGTGTGAACCTTTCATCTTCTAGAATTTGATTAGCAAAACCTGGAAGGAAAGCAGCAAACCATAAACCGTTAAATCAGTTGAACAGACGCATCCATCCCATAGTGATTCTGATACAATAAATGACATTGCATTGCGTGTGTGGGACTTATTTACATAAAACTACACTATGCAACTGTTATTGCTGTTCCTTTTAATGGATTCACTCAGTTACAGCTCTGCTCCTGTTTAATTAAATGTAATATTCACTGCCTGCATGAGTGGCTTTTATGAACTATAAAGAAGAGTGACGGGATAATGCTAAGGATTGGACATGTACACACACAACTACTTACTTGCTCTTTCCTTTGTACACTGTGGCGTATGAACCTTCGCCCAGTTTCTCCAGCTTTTCATAGGAATCAGCTTTTCCAAACTTGGGGCTTGTTGGCTAAACGGGAAAAAAAGAGATACAAAAAGACAAAATAAAGCACAAATTCAGTAACCCAGAAAAATAAAACTCTCAGAGGATCACACACAAAACATGTACAAGTCTGGGAGGTATTATAATCTGGAGCCATTACCTGGGAGGCGTAATGTGACAGAGAGAATTCTTAATGTTAGAATTTAGGAACTACTTCTCATTGAATCATCACCTCATAACGTACATAAGAGGTAACGACTACAGCTCGGAGCGGAGGGTGGTCCTCTGTCTCTGTGTTGGCGTTCTGACCTCCGGTGGATTTCTGAGGACTATGGTTACCTGGTCCTCAGATCTCTGCAGGGTAAATCCAGACAGCTAGCTAGACTATCTGTCCAATCTGAGGACTATGGTTACCTGGTCCTCAGATCTCTGCAGGGTAAATCCAGACAGCTAGCTAGACTATCTGTCCAATCTGAGGACTATGGTTACCTGGTCCTCAGATCTCTGCAGGGTAAATCCAGACAGCTAGCTAGACTATCTGTCCAATCTGAGGACTATGGTTACCTGGTCCTCAGATCTCTGCAGGGCAAATCCAGACAGCTAGCCAGACTATCTGTCCAACCTGAGGACTATGACGATGACTACTACAGAGGCACTGTGGCTCTGTCTGGCGCTTAGCCCCGCCCATGATGCTTGTGATTGGTTTAAAGAAATGCCGAGAAACCAGAGCACGTTTTTCTCCTATCCAGGAATGCTGTGTGGAATTTATACATGTAAACCATGGTTATTAATATTAACACAATCACTTATTAAAAAGAGGCATTGTGTAACACGTTCAATGGAAACTGGAGAATGTATTCAAAAAAGCTTTTTCTAACTTGGCCAACTCACATGAGTGAGGCATTGACATAAAGTGTCTACACTGATTAAAACCCTTTATCTCCAGACGGGGGCCATGTCTGATCCCCTATCTCAATCCAAGAGGTTGTGTGTGAAACATGAAAGCTGAGTGGGTCGGGCGGGCCTACACACAACCACCACGAGCGGGACGATTTACACATTTTCATAATCCCGGCTGAAACAATTCATTAGTGTGTCGCAGCGACGCTGGCAGGCAATCAGTCAGGCCTCATATCACACTCATTACATCTTATTTGTGAGCACGCTCATTAGGCGTTTCACATTTGGAGCTAAATTTAAAAAAGGAACCAACGTAGGTATAAAAGCTGAAAATCTCATATGCGAGGTTGAGAAAATTGTGTTGATTGTACACAGCCTTCAATTAACCGTGTGAGGTTGTAAAGGCGGGAAAATGAGTCTGAGACGGAGAACAGCTTGGCGGCTGAATCAAAGCACCTGAGGAATCCAGACGGAATCGGTGCTCTGACAGCATCTGAAAGCCTTCGCCATGTCAGAGCCAAGCAAGCACACGCTACTGCAGACACATGACTGGGGTTTGATGTTGCAATATGTTTGGGGACCAATCTGCCCGTTACCAGGGCCGGGGCTTAAAGGGGACACGAGGTGGCTTGACTTTGCGGTCTCTGAGCCATGCACACGACAGCCACTGTGGTACTTTGTTCTGTACCGTTCATCTTTTTGTTGGTTGTTTGTTTCAGCCAGTCTCTTTACTCCAGTGATGTGCCGCCACAAAATCAAACAAAATGGCTGACTTCTTTGAAACGTAAAAGAAAAACAGTTGCAAAAAAACCTAATGATATCTCATTGGCTACTTGCCAATGTGGCAGGTAAATAGATAGTGTTACCCGCCAATTGCTAAATTTACCTGCATTTGAAGGGTGGTTAGTTTCAGACATACATACTGTACATACATACATACATACATACATACATACATACACGTGTGTACACATATATATGCAAATACATACACATATATACACACACAAATATACATATATATACACACACATACATATATACACATACACACACATATATATACATACACACACATATATATATATATACACAAACACACACACATATATATATGTACTGTATATTTCCCATAGAAATGAATAAGAAGGGTGGAAAAAACGCTGACATGGACACGCACCCTTAGTCAGTATATCCACATTACTTGTGATTATTTATCAAAACTCTCATTGTGTTAATATCTTGTGAAAGCACCTGAACTCAACCGTACAGTGTTGCCGCAATATCCACACATACTGTATGTATTTTTTCAAAATGTAGTGATATTTGATTTCCTCCATATCACCCAGGGTAGATTCCACTAAGGTTTTTTGATGCATAAAATTAAATTGCGTCTAAAAACAGGTGGATGGAAACGCTCTAACGTTCACTTGCAGACACAAATGGACCCTTCCACGATTGCTCCAAGCAGAATTGAGTCTGCCTGAGTTCTGACACTCGTGTTAGGCTCTGGGAGAGAGAGCACTGTTGGTTTCATAAGAAATATGATTGCCTCCATCCAGACTGCATCATTTCAGCAGTAACGGTGTTTTGCACGGGGCATTTCCTCTCAGGTAGGCCGTCTTATATTGTCCTTATAAAAATATGCTTTAAATTGAAAATAAACCAAAGGTAAGAGAGAACGGACAATACAACAGTAACAGTGTAATTACAACACATTACCACCACTGTACTGCAGTACTTGTACCAACACGGTACTGCCAATATCACGAATATTACCATGAAATATACGGTGAAATACAACATTAGTATCGGTTGTTATGTACTGTATGTATATATTGGTTTCTGCAGGGTTTCCCACAGTGCTTTGCAAGCCATTTCTTAAGTTACAGCAGCAGCTCAGTTGGAAAGTCATACACAGTCAGACTGTATTTCAAATCTCCAGTTAGCTTTTAGCAGGGCTGCAGTACTCCGGTCTTGGACTCGAGTCCGGACTCGCTAGTATTTTGGTAATGGACTTGTCTCGGTCTCGGCCACTGGTCTTGCCTAATATGGCTTTTGGTCTGGACCGAGTCCAGGTGTCTTTATTATGTTGATAGTAATATTGGAGGGAAGGTGAAACCCAAAATGATTGTCTTGATACTTGGAGTCACCTGGTCATGCATCAAACTTTTTTTTCTGTCCTGGACTCGGTCTCAAACCTTTGTGGACTCGGTCTTGTCTTGGACTCGACTAGTCCTGGTCTTGGACTTGTTTTGGACTCAACTAAGGTGGTCTTGACTATAGCCCTGCACAGCGGAATCTCATTGCTCTTTTAAATTCTGAATTTTGCAATGCTGTCTAGGCCTGCACGATTAATCAGTACAATCACCGTCTCCATTCACCCTGTTCAGGATTTCATATTTAAATAACTCCCAATTTTTTTTTTTTTAATTTAATTTGCCAAGCCGACTGCATCACAAACGATAATACTTTCTTTTGTGTGTTTTTGTGTGAAATCCAAACGCTCTGTTGCAATGCTCTCCCTTCTCTTCGTTAAAGCCTCTGTGTTAACAGACTTGTGGTGAGGACCAATGAGCTCTAGGTGCCAAAATAAATCTCTTTGGTACTGCCAGTTAGTTTTGTCATAGTTTATATTTAAATAAACATTACACTTCCTGAGCGAAAAATCATGGCAGAGAATTGTGATATCATTTCTAAGCAAAAAAATCATGACTTATATTTCCCCCCCAAATCGTTCAGGACTACTTTGGTCCTTGAAACCTTTGAGCTCTACGTTAATGCTGCCATCAATCTGGGTCTCCGGGCCCTAGGCAAGTAATAAAAATAAAGATATAACATAGATAAAATATAGATTTGGATTCTGATTAAATACAGACTTTGCTTACGCGGTCTAAATGCTGTGCACCAAACAAAGATTTGGTTTAAATTATGAGCAAAAGAAAAATGACCGCCTCTACCCCCCGCCCCCCCCCCCACACACTTCCCATCCTCTCTCAGAACCACAAGCTGTGTTTCCATGGTAACGCTGGCCCAACTGTTGACTGCTTTGTCGCCCACTGCTTATCACCTCAAACAGAGGTGACAGCCCACCAACTAGCGTGTCATCAGCGGCACCACAGCTGATGGCTTGCTCTTGCTTTGGGGGGGGGGGGGGGGGGGGGGGGTCACATGTTGGGACTATTTCACCTAAGCACTGGGACTCGGTGAAGCTTCCAGGACTCCAGTGTCAATCCCATGGCTATTTCATCGTGTGAAAGCTGTACTTACAGAACTAGGGCTGGAGTGGCGCCGCAGTTTGGGCGACTCCTTGCCGGCGGACGAGCTCTTGGCGCTGATGCAGGCATTGTTCTCGGAGTGGACCCTCTTCACCTGGCTGGCTGGCTTCTCGAACGCGTCGAAGCCGCTCTGCGTGCGCTGCACTCTCACCTTCTTGTCCTCAGGGATGGTGTCCAGGGGCTTGATGACCGAGTCTGTTCCCTGGCAGCTGCGTGTGGACATCTTTGTGACACATATCTGTCCAAATGGAACAGGGAAAAGGAAAGGAGAGAAAAGATAAAAGTGTTAAAGAGCATTAAAGAAGAAGCAAAAATAGCCATCTGTGATTGTCAGTGTCGATCCCAAAACCGGCTGCGCCCCCATCTTCCAGATCCTGGTTTTTCAGCCTGGGTCTCTTCCCTTCCCGTAGAGCCTTGCTGCTACCTCTCCGCTAGGATGAGAGCCTTTTCATCTCCATCTCTCTTTTCTCTGATCAAAACAGATCCAGCCTCTGCCGGCTCTGCTGCACGCACACACACACACACACACACACACACACACACACACACACACACACACACACACACACACACACACACACACACACACACACACACACACACACACACACACACACACACACACACACACACACACACACACACACACACAAACACATACACACTGACCTTATCTCTGACACACACCTCCACATCCATAGCATTGTGCTGACATGCTACAGATTGCATCCTAGAAGCCTGTGGGGCGCTGCCCCCCCCACATCCATTTGCAGACACAGGCCTGTAACAACTCCAAATGTAGCTCTGCAAATAAGTGTCTCGGAAATAATTGTCTCTTTCAGTCAAATTTAAAAAGCTATTTCTTTGTTACTTTTCCAAACAAAACTAAAGTTTTGAATGGATCCCAGGGTGCATCTGTTGGTTATATCACTCTGATGTGACCCAGATGATAACAAAGCTACGCAGCGTGAGCACTAACACCTCTTTATTGTCATAAAACGTTGTATTTCTTTAGCCTGAATTAAACTAATGAATAGCACAGTATTATAGTTTCCCGGACCTTAGATAGTCTTAGCAATTGAAAGCGGTTAAACACAAAACAGCAAAACAAAGGTATGTTAAAACAAAGTTATCTAATCATTGTTACAGGCCTAGACACAAAGCACCTTACCCGCTGCTCCTCGGCGACAGACTGTGTATATTGGACACAAAAGGCTCAGGCGGCATGACATGTTTCGCCACGGCTCCCTCCAGATTAAATATTTAGGCCCGGGCTGCCCTGCAGAAAGAACTTCTAATTACTCTGATAGGGTAGGAGGAGTCGTGTTGCAGCAGACTCGGCGGAGCATCTCCCACTACAGGCCGCCTTCCCTATCACGCTCACATGGAAACTGCTTTTAACCCTCGGATGGTACTCGGGTCAAATTGACCCATTTCAAACTTTTACAAGAAGAATAATGGTACAAGTTACCTTTTTAATGCCTGAAAATCTATGGCCCTACCTTATTTTCTATGATAAACATGTATTCCTGACTCAATTCAGAAATGTATTCTGGA
>NC_048412.1:1427650-1430897 GCF_013103735.1 Etheostoma cragini | reverse complement strand
TAAATAAATATCACTTGGAAAGCTTCAAGACAAACTTTCAAAAGAAGTCCACTGGGGACCAACTACAATCCTTAAATCTGAGAAAAGTTAAGTTAGTTTTGCTCACGTTGATTTTTAATTTGAGTCGTCTTAAGTGCTGCCCCAAACGGCCTTGGTGCTACGCCTAAACCTTCTTTTGGTGTTTCTGTTAAAGTGTCAGGTATACAAAGACTAATAAGACACTTACAAATGACTACAAACCAGATCCAGAATGGAACATTCCATAAGGCTTAACATGGAAAATAAGTGAGTTTGAGGAAAGTATTGAATTGGGATCTCTCTGGCCAATATTGCGATTTGTTATTATTTAAATAAAAAGACATTTGTGTTCTTTGTGGCATTAAATTTGTACCGAGCATGATATAAATGTATCTTGTTTTTTCATGAACAATATCAGATAAAATAATTCAGTTATTATTAATTTTCACCTATTCATTTTCTGTTCAACCAGTCAGCCAGACTAACCGATATAGGCTAGTTTCACCAATTCAGCGCACATTTATATAAATATTAAATTAATGCTACCTAACATTCTTCAATCAAATCCCTCAAAAATGATTCATCACATCAAAAGTGGGATTGTATTTATAAGTTAATAATTGGTAGCAGTGACATGCTAAACAGTTGACAGCTCAGCTCTTGAGCATTAGTTAACATCACCGTTTCTTCAAAGCTTTTGAGGAAAAGTAAAGGACATAAGAAATGTTCTCAGATGTACGAGTTCCAGTAGAAGCATTGACGGAAGAACACGTCTCAGCAAATGAGCATGTGAAATAGGCCAGGAAATACACATGAGAGGATGAAATAAAAAGAGGAGCTTGGTAATGATGCAGCCAAGATGCCATTAATATGAGTCCCATGCATACCCAGGATGTCCTTAGTGACAGCAGTTGTCATCTCAAACAGCTCATAAACTCAAGAAAACAAATACCAATCAGCCTCCAAAGCATCAATACTTGATGAGAGTGTCTGGGAGAATGTGATCAACGAGGCTAATGTTCCAAACACTTGATTTGAGCTCCCCGTTTTATAAGCATGCCCATAGGAACTGCTATTCCACACCTACTACCTCTACCCCCCCAAACCAGAGGAGCTCGTCTTACTTCTTCTGGCTGAGTTCTCACTGAGGCGTTACTTCCATTAACAACAGTAACGGCTTGTTTTGGTCTTGTGTCGGGGAAAGGTTGAATTGGCTGTAGGGATGGAGTCCAGGAGCCAGGTCCATTTTGAATCCAGTTCAGAGTCTGCAACATGCCCAGATTAGTTAGGCTACGGCCTACAAAGCCCTCATCAAATCTTACATTTATGGCCTGCCTCAGAACATGTTCTGACGCTACAAGCATCTGTAAGACGTCCGATGACGTACAGAAACGCATGCTAGCGAACGACTAAATATGGCGACCACCTAACTCAAACATTCTAAACGTTTGTGGGAGGCTCCCTGCTTAGATATTCATCAACCGTCCATCATGAAGTAAGAACTTGTTGAACTTGTGTTATTTTTTATCATTTGAGAGTTCTCAGCCTTGAGTACAGCCATTCTGCCTTCAGGTGTAATTATTTATTAAGAATTATTAGGTCGATATATAGAGCTGAATGATAAAATTTGAATTATTTCCACTGTGTCTTTACTTACTCAGGACAGGGCTAATAAATATTCCAAGATGTCTTCATTCCCGACCTAACGCACTACCTAATTGGATAAGCTGATTTGGAACTGAATTCAGATTCAATTACATACTATTGTAGCCCATCCTTAATTGGCTGCTTTGTTGCCCCCCCCCAGCCCCCCCGACAGGACATGCAACTGGAAATGGCCTGACAGATCGATGGAGAGACAGCTGGATGGATGGAGGAAAACGGAGGCATCACCGGCGTGATCAATACGGAATCTGCAAGTAAACTTTACATGGGAAGAAAGAGTTTAAAAACTGAGAAGCTAGGGCGAGATCTGGAGTGCAATAATGAATATGATTCAAGATATTGGAGGGAAAGGAGGGATCATTTTTGCATAATTGTTCAAATCTTTATTAAAAAAAATACAATATATTATTATTAAATACTTTGTATACTAAATACAAATATGTTTATTTTAGTCTGTAGAATGGGATTAGTAGGTCGAGAGGTCTCTGCTTTATTCAGAAACATCGTTTGCCTTGACAAATATTGCGCCCCTCCTTCTGTTTGGATATTGCACTTGTCCATATTGCGATTTCAATACCATCGTAATTAATTGTGCAGCCCTGTTGGAAGCCTAAAACGTATTTTGGCTGTCAGTGGTTGTGTTAGATTCACATGGAGCAGGATGTGCACATATCGCATCTCAAACAACTGACATGAAAATGAGAACATTCAGAACATCATACGGCAAGAGTCGGGAATTATATACAGCAGATGAGATATCGCAAATATATGGCCTATTTTATGCCATCTAGTAGCAGGATTATTTAGCATTAGCTGCAGGGCTTTGCTCCCATTCAGCAGCAAACGCATTAGTGAGGTCCATCCCTGATGTTAGGAGATAAGGCCGGGCTCACAGTCAGCGCTCCAGTTCCTCCCTGCGGTGGGGGCCCCGTGCAGACCAGTCTATGGTCCACACTCTGGTCTAAAATATGTATGTATGCTTTAGCATTAGGACTTCCCTACAGCAACACATCAACCTTCAGAGAACCTATTAATCCTGCACCTTTCCCTAACAGCAGCACCATGATGGAAATTAAACACAGGGGATTCCCCCCCACCCCACAAGTCTACTACATTTTTTTGCCATCATTCTCACTTTAACACATAGAAGAGTGAAGAAGCCCAATTGAAAAAACTGGTTAAAAATAATAATAATGTTTAAATAAATGACTGGGAGAGTCCGGTACAGGTTGACTCTGGAGACCAGATGAGCTCTCCTCATACCGGCCCGTATCATCTTAAACTAACTGCTATGGACAGCACTCAGCATTCAGTCTTCATTTGTCACCATGGATACTGACAGAGGATGGGCATGGTCGGTTGTTGGGTTCCTCTAATGTATGTACTGCTTAACTGTAAAAGTAAATGAAACTGATGATCGTAAGGGTTCAAAGATTCTCAAATACAAACGGACCAAGACTCAGACGATGGCCCGATTCTAGCAATGCTAAAAGAGACTTCAGATCCAGTATTAGGGGACCACTAAGGTCTATATAAAGAGACTTCAGATACAGTATTAGGGGAC
>NC_048412.1:1410850-1427550 GCF_013103735.1 Etheostoma cragini | reverse complement strand
TTAGGGACCACTAAGGTCTATATAAAAGAGGCTTCAGATACAGTATTAGGGGACCACTAAGGTCTATATAAAAGAGACATCAGATACAGTATAAGGGGACCACTAGAGTCTATATAAAGAGACTTCAGATACAGTATTAGGGGACCACTAAGGTCTATATAAAGAGACTTCAGATACAGTATTAGGGGACCACTAAGGTCTATATAAAGAGACTTCAGATACAGTATTAGGGACCACTAAGGTCTATATGAGAGAGACTTCTTTTAGAAGCTTTAAGTCCAAAGAAGACAAATAAGGGTAACAGGAAGGCGGACTTTGCTCATTGGTTTATGCCAGCATGGATTTCTTGCTACATCTGGCTTTCCTCTGTTGCCAGGTTGGAAACACCCGGCCAAGACCGGAAAACCCCGCCACGGATGCAATTACACCATATCGATTCTGGTTGAAGAACAGCCTCTTTAATCACTACTATTCCCCTCTGCCAACACCGCCAACACACACATGCACACACATAAACTAAAGATGATAAACGGCAATGTTTTCCCATCTTAAAATGATTCTGTACTGCTGCAGGGACCCCATTGCACCACAGGGATCTCTTAAGATGTATCTTATCTTAGAGTTCTCATGAAGTAATAGAAAAGGTAGACAGTAACACAGTGGGCAGGCCCGGGCTAATGCAACCATCTCCAGAGAAGTACATACTGATGACATTGGCTTGAAGGATGACAAGCCATGGAAGCTACTTACATGCTCTGCTAACTCCCTGCTATCAGCCATATTAACAGGGCCCAGTTGAGGCTTACCCACTGTGTGAAACACATTTCCATTACACTGAGACAAAGCAGGGCTATCGGCTTGCCCGGGCTCATCATTCTGGGCTCGAGACGCTAATGAGACGATACACCAGAGGAGAGACTGGAAAAAACACCTCATCCTCCTCCCATTCACACTTACTGGAGCGCACAAGCCTTTGTTTCAGGGTTTTTGAATGGCAGATGTAGACGTAGGTGTTTGTGTTTTGTGTGTGTGTGTGTGTGTGTGTGTGTGTAGCAGGTGCGTACTCTAACACAACAGCTTTTGTGTGAAGCCTTGGTCACTGCCTGCCTGCAGAGATTTGAACTTTAGATGGCTGAAAGGAAAGGAAGAACAATAATGACAGAAAACAGAAGATGTGATTGAGGGGTAAGCTGCCATGTCAGTGAGTTATTATTTTAGTAGCAGCCTTATGTCTCATACTGTTGTTATGGCTCATGTAGTGGAGCGCTGGGCATGGTTTTTTATGGCTCAGATTGGACCTTTAGGGGAGGGACTACGCCAACAGTAAGCATGACTCATGATTGGTACAGTGAAAGCAAAGATTCTGTGGTTCCTAAATCTATGCACTTTCCTTTTATTTCTGACAACTTGATTAACAAAAAGGTTTTTAAAAAAGTACAGTAGCTCAGTCAGTGTGGAATTGGGTCGGGAACCTGAGGGTCGCAGGTTCAAGTCCCAGTACAGACCAAAGTACAGACATGTGGAATGGTAGCTGGAGAGATGCCAATTGTCAAAATGTCATCCGGACCAGCTTAGTCTCATTCTCAAGTTAAATACAACATGGAATAGAGAGGAGACGGTAATTCCTGTTAGCTGCTAAGTTAGCCTTTAGTAGCTGTGCTTCTTTCTACTACCAGTTAGCTTAGCTGACCTAACAGCTTATCAGAGCGCTGTCACTGGATTTTGGGGCGACAGGCGCTCAGTCTGTGGGGACTTGACTTGGTAACTGGAGGGTTGCTGGTTGAAGTCCCTCCACGGACCAAGTACCGAGTGTGGACTGGTAGCTGGAGAGGTGCCGGTTCACCTCATTGAGCAAAGCACCGAACCCCCAACCGCGGGATTAATAAAGTGTACTTTCTTGGCAGTCTTGTAGTACTCAAGATCAATCTTGGTCTCAAAAACAACAAGGTCTCGGTCTCGGTACTATGTCTTGTCTCAGTCTCAGACAAAGAGGACTCTGGGTTTTATTTTAAGACTGATCAAGACCATGACTGCCTTTTGATTATTCTATCAAGGTAATTCTCATGATACACTTATGGATATGAAAGAGGTGAAAGAAGAAGAATTTTAACTTGTTTTCAGCAGGTGTTTTGATGGGAATCTGGATCTTTCAGATCAATTTGCCTATGGTTAGCATTTTCCACATTTTATCGTGGCATGCGGTGCTGGACTCGCACTTATCTGGTCTCGGTCTTGACTCGGTTTCAACCCTTCAGAGTCCCGGTCATGTCTCGGTCTTGATACACTCTGGTCTTGGTCTCGGTATTGGTGGTCTTGACTGCTGCTTTAACCCCCCGCCACCTTACTCTTCTGTTCCCATTACTCTTTTCCTGTTCTTTTAACTTTGTCTGGTTGGATGCAGAAAAAAAGAAAAAATTAAATCCCCAACGCCAACATTTTTATTTCTAAAAAAGGGTAATCACAGGAGACACAAATTGGCACTAAATAATAACTGGACTCTAGTATGAGGCAATGCATTACCGCAAATACAATTCTCTTTCTAATCATATTTATTTAAAGCCATGCTCCAGCAAATTAGGTTTGTACTTCTATATTGTGATTGAATTATCACAGGGTTGAACTTTTCTCTTGAGCTTTGCTTTTTTGAATCGTGGCACACCAGTTATTGTCACTTTTCATGTAAAACTGAATTTCTTCGAGGAGACTCACCCAAAGAGATCTCTGTTCCATCGGAACCATGTTCAACGGGCATTATGAACTACCTGTACCAAATCTTTGTCTTCAGACACTCGGCAGGTACTTGTTCCCATACCTTGGACTTCGGGCTTGGATTGTGATGAATCTCTACACAGATACACATGAATAGGATGTACTAATCTGTGGGTTTTAATATTTTAGAGGTTATTTTGTGATGGAATACTCTCATTCCTTTTTGGCACACACCAACTTAGTTTCAGATGTCCTTCAGTTCCGTTGGCCTCCTGTCAAAGCCAATGTGACTCCTCACTGCAAGTCACTCTCAGTAAGTGCACAGCAAAAAATAATATGTACGTGCATATTTTTGTTACTTTGCTGCTGTGCTGCTTCATCATTTTGAACACTAACCTTAAGATATTTTAGAATTCTTGTCTCCCATGTGGTGGAATAAGCCAACTGATGCCCCAGATAGCTTCTCTTTGTTACTACATCACCACAGAAACTACTTGGGATGTATCGGAAACTACTTGGGGTGTATCGGAAACTACTCTGGATACATCAGAAACTACTTGGGATATAACATAAACTACTTTGGATATATTAGAATGTGATTCTTATTAAGTTAAGTTGATGAAGCAAGTGGTTCCCCTCAGGTTTCTCTCCAGAAGGTGAAAGTAAATCTGATTATTTGATGGATCTCCTTGGTAAATTAAGTTCTTTTGAACTCTAACATAACTGGACCATGACCCCGCATGGTTTATTCCCCATTATATGCATTGATCACAGTGTTGCTGCTTACATTTGTTTCCATGTGTGTCAGTGGTTCCAACTCCAGATAAGCTTCACAGTTCAACATTATTGACCATTGCCGGCCAGCAGCCTCCCCCCCCAGACTGAAGGAGGTTTCTGAGATCCAGTACTTGGAGGAAAAAGTTCTGGCCAATTAGTGACTCAGCCAGGCCGTTTACTTCCCATTGATTAGTACAGCCGGACTTTGGGATTCTGGAGAATAGAAAGCATCGACATATAAATGACGAAATTGGCTGGCTTCCCGGCACTTCTGGCTTCATGAGAGCGGACAGTCACTCAGGAGAACGGCTGTGCCCTGGTCTCCACCCCACCAACTTCTTTTTCTTTTTTTACCAGCCCTGACAGCCTGTACTCTCACTCATCTTTAAAAACAAAGTCAAACGATACCGTTAAAACACAGAATTGTAATGACAATGCTTCATTAAAACAAAGAAACTCTTCACTTTGTTACAATGCTGGTGGCAAATTTCTCATTCTGTCTCCCTGAAGACAAGGGCTGCCCGGAGATTTATTACAGCGTTTGAATGCATCATTAAGCAGGAAAAGCAACTTGTCATCACTTAAAGGGGCTTTCACATCTCTGCACGGTAATATGCCGCCTCCAGTCATTTCAATGAGGGGAAGTCGGCATATGGGAAGCGGTTTCGATCACGGTGGTAGGGGTAGGAAACGGTTGCAGCCCAAGTGAACACGCACAGATTCTGCTCGTTTGCCCAGAGTTTGCTTCGAGCAGTAACCATTGGGCTAAAGGAACCACTTCTGAAAGCGCTTTCCAACAGCTTTGGGAAAGGTTCTAGCAAATCGGCGGTACCTGTGAAGCTAGTATAAACCAGCTTAAGTCTGGCTTCCAAATTTCTTTTAAGTTACTTTAAAAATCTTGCAATTACAGCATCAATACTTCTATCATGCAATGCACCACATGTATGGTTCTGGGGGTCAAGATAGGAAACAAAGGAGAAGTTAATAGTATTTCATTTTCTATGGGCCATACCATTCATCATTGGTAGTCAGTTATTGATGTTAGCTAGTTCATTTACAGATTGTCTGCAACACACTATGCATTTCATATTTATACAAATCTATAGACTTATATATGACTAGAGGTGTTTTTTGGTATTGCAATTTAATAAGGTTTTATACTGACAGGAGACAGATTCTAAAAACAAAGGTCAAAATCAAAGCAGTAGTGGCCAACATTCCAACATGGATTATACCAGGTCATATTGCCAATAATGCAAAATGAAAGCATCTTATTTGTAACGCCTAGTAAGTGCTTGCTCCACACCCCTATCCGTTTAAAACACGAGCCTTCCATTGAGCATTGTTATAGCCCAAATAGAGACAACCCTGATGACATCATCGGGCGTTTTTCCTCGGACTAGACACAGCTCCCTGCAGTACTCCCCATGGTAAACTGATCATAGTATGTAAAAAGGATGTGTTTCCCTTTGAAAACATGACCTTGAATTGAGATTGATTTGAGGTCATGCAATGCTAAAGATCAAAATATTTTCAATAAAACAAGGACTCCACAGTGGGCTGAATGCTCAACATGCTAACATGCACACAATCACAAATGCTTACCCGGGTCACAATCTTAGTTTAGGGTTTAGCATGTAAACATTAGCATTAAACACATTAAAATATTTAAATATGTACAAGGTGAGGCAGATGGGAATACCATTAGTTTTACAAGTATTTGGTCATAAATCACATTGGGATCTGGGGGGGGGGGCATGAATGGCCGTACCAAATATTATGGCAACCTATTATGTTGAGATATTCCAATCTAGGCCAAAATGGTGGACCAACCAAGAGTTCCATCCATAGACAGCCATTAGGGTGCAGTACCGTGTAGTTCTAAGTGTCTGATGAGGTTTCTGCGTAACAAAATGGCATTAAATGGATGTGGACCACTGGGTTAGTTGGGCATTCACTGCTGACTCATTGTCACAAGTGCCACTTAAGCAAACATCTTCATTTTGTAGCCACTTGATATGATCACACTGTGTGCCCTGGACTCCATCTCTGGAAAAATGCATCTGAATAAAAGCATATTTTGTTAGATACCTGACCTCTCCTTCCAGGAGCCAGCACAGAACATCTGGATTGATGTGATGACAGTTAGTAGTTACCTCTACAGGAGACAAGCAAAACATGCCTTGAACTAACTTTACATCGAGGATAAGATCATAACAAACAGCTGGTATGATTCAGAGGAAGAAAACCTTTGCTTTTAACTATTTTCTTCTTGAATACAGCCCCACAAAGCCAGCCTACATTCTGCCGCTCAGTTTCCACAATGTGACTTTAGTATGGAAAACATCCATTGGTGGTGGTGAGAATCCTAGTTTGAAACCAGACCACTCAGTAGACTTTGGGTGGTAGTGTTTAAATCAGTGGTTCCCAACCGCTTTGGATAAACTGCTCACAGCTCATTGCAACATGTAACCTCTGACAAAAGGTCCTTACAGACTGCCTAACTATATATCTAATGTCAATAACCAGTAGAAAAAAAGTCTGTTCCATGCCCTAAAACTGTCACCAGTGACCCACAGTGCTGTAGTCGAGTTGTAGGGGACACAGGGTTTTCTTTGTCCAATGAGCAAAGTTCACTACTGCAAAGTCCAGCCAATAGGTTCTGGACTTTCAGAAAGTACTACCTCCAGAGCAGGTATGCAACAAACTGTTGCAGAGGATGTAAACTTCTGGTTCTTGATATGGTTTCTGGGTTCCTGGAAAATTCCCTGCAGTTACAAGTAAAGCTAGGCAACATATGAATATTATATCATTATCATAATATGAGACTAGATATTGTCTTAGATTATGGCTATCGTAAAATGGTATAAGTGTTGTCTTTTCCTGGTTTTAAAGGCTGCATTACAGTAAAGGTGTCATTTTCAGTTCTTACCAGACTGTTCACTGTTCTATTATTCGCCTTTACCCACTTAGTTTTATATTCACATTACTGATGATTATTTATCCAAAATATCACTGTCTAACAGTCAACACTACAATATAGTTGCTATATTGATATTGAGGTATTTGGTTAAAAATATCGTGATAATTCATTTTCTCCATATCGCCCAGCCCTAGTCACAAGTCACACATTTTGGAAATCATTGGTTTCATTGGTATGCTTCAAAGAAATTGTGTAGCAGATTTTCAAACTGCACTTAGGAACCCCCCCCATTTCAAATGGCCCAATGTAATATTCCAAATCAGACACTCCAACATTCATGCCAACTTTAAAGAGTAATAGGCCAGCAGTACGGAGATGGGAAAGTAGGCAGGATTTGGTCTTCTTTTTCAAGGAACTATCTTCTCCACACAACACTTATTGCTACTAGTGTGATTCATTGCATCAAGCAAAAAAGGTTTAGTTCTTGGAGAGAGATCAGGGAGACAGTGGGAGGCAACAAGGAGGAGACTATGGTGGCAGGGTTTTGGGCTGCCATTCAAAACAGGTACGGCCGGACGGCAAGTTGTACAACGTTATTTGTGGAGGATTCAGCAACCTTAAAGCTAAGAACTGTCACTAATCTATTAGAAAGCTTAGGTACTTGAAATTGCATGTGTCCCCCACACACACACCTTGCCAGGGCCATGATGAAAGAAGTGGAAATTGTGGGCAGGCGTTGCACGGCTACATATTTGATATAATAAAAACAATATAAAAGAAGATGTCTAAAGCTTTGCTTGTACCTATACCTTGCATTTACTGAGGCTAACTTTGGATTTGCTTCTCAGTTAAGAGGACACTATTGTAGAGTTAGCCCTGTATCCTGACAACACTTATCTGTCTCAAACACGACACCCTGCCACTCCACTCCTCCTGTTTCAGCCCTCCGTCTCCGTCTCTTAAGAGCTGCATATGGCCCTGCAGAAAGCCCTCTTAAGTGTCCGCGAGAAGCTGCCACGGATGGTAAACGGCCTGTCCCCGTCTCTCTTCCTCGTCCTCCCCACAGTGTCCCCATTCCATCCCTCTGGGCTCGGAAAAGACGAGTGTTGCAAATATGCCCAAAGTAGGACGACATATTGGAGAGCGAGCAGGGAAATGCTGCAGCAGAGCATTCCATCCATTAGACCAGTGAACATCAGCTCCCGTTTTCACCACCACAAACGGAAATACTACACATCAGCCCAGAAGGGATGTGTGGCAGTGATGGGGGTTGTTGGTGGAGCTGTGTGTGTGTGTGTGTGCCCCTTTTCCCACTACTTCCTTCCTATCCCTAGAGTCTCTCGTCACATCCTCACACTGAGACTCAGGTGGGCCATCGACTTTCCAGCTGTCTTGCTACATGAGAGCTAATCATCACCCTGAACCTGCACCCCCGCCCCTGCAAACAAATACAACACACAAATACACATCATGCATGCATATCTACAGCTGATGTCGGTCCTATTAAAACACATATACTACCATGCCTGTACATCTGCACATCGCGTGACACAATGTGTTTGGTATGTCTGGGGGGGAATCTTCACGCTCAAAAACACACGCTAACAGAAGCTATGTATCCAAAGCAAAGGGGAAGGGGGGATGGGGGGGGGGAGATAGGCACTAATCTCAGCCTTCCGCTTACCTTCCAGGAGGAAATAGCTCACCTGGGTGCCTCTGAAGAGCAGACAGAACGCATTCAGGCCAACCTCTCTCCCTGCAAACCAGCTCAAAACATCTCCCTCCCTCCCTCTCTCTCTCTCGCTCTTCCCTCTCTTCCACTCCCTTTGCAAGCTGGAAATGATGAGATTGTACTATAATCAGAGGGGGGAGTGAAACCTGAGGCGGCAGAGGCTATTAGGAAGCGGCGTTGTTTCTGGCCGACAGCCCTGAGAGACTGTGAGCTGGTGTCTCAAGAGGGACACAGGGGAGGTTGCGAGGGGTTGAGAACGGGTCCGATGCAGTACGTTAGAGGGAAGAAAGTCTGCAAGGACACCCTGAAACCCTAGAGGACCCCCGCTCAGCTGAGATGGTAGAGCCCGGCTAAGTGTGAGGAAGCAAAACAGTGTGTGCAGCAGCTAGCAGCTAGCAGCTGAGGCTACAGTGATGCAGCTTCGGCACAACTGTGTGTGGATGTGAGCCGAGCTAAGCTACGTGAAGATGAGCTGGTTTTTACTGCCTCACCGGGCTGCTGCAGCACCGCATATGAAATATGAAACCTGGGGGCCTGAGCTGCCCAAAGCACTGAGTAGTGTTGTAAGATTCTACGATAAGAAGGCACTAAACCCTCCTCATCATCTAAGACCTCAATCAGTTAAAATGGGTTTTGTTCCTAAATATGGAGGAGCACCTTATATAACTAGACTCATGCACACGTTGACTGTTTTAAATCTGGGTTTGAATAATATATTTCAACATTTTTTGTTTGTATTGTACTTAATGTATTTTAGCTCTCCTTTTTAAGGTATAACATGCAGTATTTTACTAAAAAAACATTATAGTAAGTCTGAGTGATATGGAGAATATCACAATATTCATGAGAAAATACAGTACTTTGATGTCGATATTGCAACGGTATTCCAGCGTTGAAAGCTGAGGCTTCAAAAAATACTTTTACAATTATATTTGAGATAAACACAAAAAGTCAGAGTATAATGAGAAAGTGGTTAAAGGCTAATACTGTGATTTAACAGCTAGAACAATGACAGCCCTTTACTGTAATGCAGCCTTTAAAACCATTAAAAAGACAACACTTACAATACATATTATTTAGGGTATCCAAAATCTAACACGACATCTAGTCTCATCTCACGAAATCCATAAAGTATCGATATATTGCCCAGCCCTACAATATAGTATAGTGGTCAATGACGAATAAACAGCCATGTTTTCAGCTTTGCTGAATGCATTCATCAGATCATTTGGACATAATGTATTAAGTCAATTCAATGTTTTATTTATTTCTAGTATAAAATCACAACAGAAAGTCATCTCAGGACTCTTTACATAAAGAGTAGGTCTAGACCAGACTCTATAATTTACGAAGACCCAGTACCCTCCAAAAGCATGCATTTGGTGCGACAGCGGTGAAGACCTCAGGTTGGGGTGTGTTGGGGATCTGTCTGTTTTTGGTTATTTGGTTTTTCTAAACCACTAAACCTGGTCCCTGTTCCCTGGCCACAGAGCTGGTAGCTCTGTAGATCTGAGGAGAGCCGGTCAGACCCTCTGTCCTGGCTGACTGGAGGTCAACGGCTTCAGACAGGAAGGCCTCCAAAGACCAACTGCTATCGCAGCGCCCGGTCTCCGCCCTCGGACAGGGAGGCCCCCAAATACATCAAACACATTCTTATAACAGTCTATACATGTATTGCTTTTTATTATTGATCACATAAAGTGATTTAATAAGTCACATAACTTAAAAGAGGGAAACAATGGTTTAGAACCTAAGCTAAGATGCCTCTATTGTGTTTTCTTCGGATGGGCGCAGGTAGGCGGGTGGAGCGAGAGAAAAAAAACTGAGAAAATCTCTGATTATACGTTTGATTTCGATAGTCATAATCAAATCTCATATTGATTCAAAAGCAAAATTGTGACTCCTGAAGTAATACTTTAAAAGCACCACACCAACGATAGAGAATGGAACTTAATGATGACCATTTTAGACCAATAACATGGTCTAAACGTGGTACGGGAGTAGTGTTTGCGTCACAACGAGGATTTTGAGTCCATAACCTGTTTCCTCAATTCATCAGTCCACACGGAAATCATATCCCGCTCTGTCACGCTACAAAATACTAATCATTGGCTGGAGGAGACTTTTCCTTTGTTTGCAGTCCCACTCACTGCTCCATCTTACTCGAGGTCATGGATGACCTTGACTGACAGGCCTGTTGCCACGGGAATCCCACCATGTCTATTGTGTTGTAGTGAGCCAGGAAGGTGTGAAATTCCCAATAAGACTCAGATGGGATCGAAACCCGAGTCCATTTCCAAGCCGCGGCAGACAGCAATCCCTTGAAACCGTAAAAGACTGCAGAGGAGATCATTTCCATGTTGACCACACACACACACACACACACACACACACACACACACACACACACAGACACACACAGACACACACAGACACACACACACACACACACAAATTGCCAGCGAGAATAGTGCAGAATAGTGGGGGGGAAAGCTTGTAGGACATTCATTATTCAGTATTGCACACTCTCATGTAATGTGTACATGCATATTATTTTAACATGTACTGTGAATGGGTGACTAGGGGGACGGGGGGACGGGGTGTTACTGTAGATACAGATCAAAACAGAGTCTGAAATACATTTGTGCAGGAATGTGTCTAGAATCAGGTAGGCCTCCATGCAATGGTGGATTGTAACAAAGTAAATTTTCTTCAAGTACTGTCCTTAAGTACAAATGTTGAGGTACTTGTACTTTACTAACTAGCCAAAAATATGACGGCCTACAAGTCCAGCTGAGATGATGAGACCATCAAACACACCGCTGGTTGGATCCTTTACTCTTTCTACAATCTTAGGGGTTTTCAATACAATACTTTTGCATGTAAAAGAGTATTTTTAACAGTGTGGTATTAGTACTTTTACTTAGGTAAAGAATCTGAATACTTCTTCCAGCGCTGTATCTGCGAAGTGAAAGCATAATCGTCCACATGATTAACACCAAAAGTGTTGCGGATTCAACTGGCTCAAAGTCAGAGAGTGTGTGTACACAGCCAAAGGCCACAGACCGCACATAAAGCAACCACGGAGATGTTGCCTCATTAACCAGTAGCCAGCATGGCAGGAGACTCCGAACGATGCATCAAAGACTCATTTCAGGGGAACTTGGTCCTTGGGGGCTGGTAACACCGAGCTCAGACGTGGAGACACAGCACTGATTGAACAATCACATGCTTTCTTCTTGTGTTCTTGTGTCTGCTCCGACCTAGTCTCGCATGTCCAGACCTTCCTCTGGAGAATGTACTTGCGTGTCCACACAGCACTCCCGGATGGGAGAAAATCCTGCCCTGGTTTATCGGCATTTCTTTAAACCAATCATAATCGTCTCGGACAGCGCAAAGGAACTTGTTTGTGTATGTTCAACAGTAGTTTTAGTCGTGTAACAGAAAACTACGATAGGACAGATAGTCTAGCTAGCTGTCTGGATTTACCCTGCAGAGATCTGAGGACCAGGTAACCATAGTCCTCAGATTGGACAGATAGTCTAGCTAGCTGTCTGGATTTACCCCGCAGAGATCTGAGGACCAGGTAACCATAGTCCTCAGAAATCCACCGGAGGTTAGAACGCCAACACTGAGACAGAGGATGGGGACGGACATCCGGCTGAAAATGATGGACATTTAGCTGAAATGGACCAATCCCAGGTATGAACCGTCGTCGATATAGACACATGGAATATACAGTGCGTAAACACATGTAATGGGAACGTGACACATGAACAGCAGTTGGATGTTCACGCCGACATTAGTGGAGTCCAGACTGAGATCAAAGGGGCCGGGTACGCCTCAGGTGGCGGTTAAAATGAGCCCGGTGTGTCACACATCCCAGCTCACGCTGCAAGCGTGGAATAATTGGCGGTAAACCCTGCACGGGGGGGCAGACACACTGAGACAGAGTGTCACAGAAGCTACAGAGAATACTGGATGAAGGAGTGAGATCCGGCCTGCTGCTGACCTACACTCGTCCTTGTCAATAAAAATAAAAAGAGCCCAAACACATCTAACCGCCACAGACCTCTCGGAGGAATGCACCGATGGACTGACAAGGACAAAAGCGAATAATGCCGCAGAAGGACCACGTCCCCTTAATGCTGCCATGACGGAGAAGAGAATGACCTAGAGAGGATGAAGCCCCCAGCTGCTGTGCTCAGCGCTCCAGCTGTTTACACGCCTTTCACAGTCTGGGTGTGTTTATGTGCGCTTGTGTGTGTGTGCATTAGGGCTGCACGATATGAGCAAAATATGCAATATGGGATGAATGTTGCCATGAGGATATTACTTGCAACAAATACACAGATATTAAAGTGTACTCAGTCTTGCATTTCTGCTGCTTTCAGTATTCTGCTAAAATAATAAGAAATTGCTTTTTTGAATTTAAAACGAATAAAAGGAAATTATGTCCAACAGTGTTTTATTCACCAAGTTGAACTTTGAATGAGATATAAAAAAAGTCCCGCTTAAAAAGAACGAGTTACAGTTTAAAGTGCAGCTTTCTGCTGATATTTTATTTTAACTAACACTAAAATATCTCTGAGTGTCTTTCACGATGTGTATATTGCAGAGATGTAAAAGCATATGATACTGCCTACAATGCTGGTATCAGTAACACTGAGTACTCGAGTGTATGCACTGAACCAATACCACGTAATTTAGACCTGAATAGGATATTTAAAGTACTATATTTATGTTATTTTTCCGTTATAACTGACTGTCAAACTGGATAATAAAAGAAAGTTTGGTGGCGTTCAATATTTTGTTCATGTTAACTTGAGCCAGTCCGAACAACAAATATATAAATCATGTCACATCTATACAGGGATAGTAGTATACAGCTGTTAGTAAATATTAAAGTATTTGACACTCCCGTATTGGTACTCAGTATCAGCCAATACACAAGTTCAGGTATAAGGAAGAAAAAAATGGTATGGGACCATCTCTAGTATATTGTGCCAGTTGATATTGCGTTGATCATGTGCAGCCATTTTGTGCATGTGGACAAATAATACCGTTCACACCCTTGCTTGGCCTGCATTCCCCTTGAACTCAGACAGCACATCTGGTTCTATCGGGATTGTGGATCCCTCCGATGCCCCGGGCTTCTCTCCAGAAGAAAGAGAGTCTCCATGTTCCCCCTCCGTCCCTCTGTCATTGTTATTCTGCAGTGCGCTCCACATTGCCCGCCACCTCTGGGCCTGGCAGATCAATAGAGGAGAGCAGACCAAATCACAACACACACACACACACACACACACACACGCACACACACACACACACACACACACACACACAGCCCAAATAGAACTGCGCATTGGAAAACATTTTGTTCCAATTCATTTAGGGCTAATTCCTAAAACAATAGGTCGGCCTGCAGGAACGTGCCTTCAGACAATTACTCCGTCATAGTGGTGGTGAAACAGCTCATGGGTGTAGTTTTCCCGCCGCGAGGGATGAACCGCGGCTTTGTGCCGCCACCGAGCATCGGAATCAAACAGACGGAGCTACTGCAGCATTTAAAGAAGCGCTATAATCCCCATTCATCACTAAGCACACTGCTCCAGGCCCCTCAGATTAGCGCTTACATTTTACCATAGTGAACCGGCACAAAGTGCCAAAGTCCCCAAAGTGTTCCGTACTATAGAAGTGAGACTTCCAAAGCTGGATTGACCTTAGCTTGACTCTTAACTACATGTAGCCTTGCAGCTTTCATGCCTTGCGTAGAGAGAGGAATGCTTGGCTGCTGGGACACTGATGCTAACAGACTCACACACTGTGTTGAGAGAGATGTCTTACGTAGCCTTGATTGTGGAAATCCGTCTCTGTGCTGAGGTAACAGCTGGAGGAGACACATGTACAGCTCGGTGTGGGTTGCTTTTTTTTGTCAGTGGTGGAAATGATGCCACACAATGAAGGCCCGGCTTGGCCAGCAGATGGCAATGAGCCTCCTACAGGTTGGTGCAGTGAGCCTTCACAGACCTGAGATGGGTCCAGTTCTAGACAGATTTACATCTCTTTTATGTATTTCTCTCCCCGAGACAGTATGTCTCTGCAGCTGTGGCGTTTCTGCACGCATGGAAACTTTTACAAGCAGCATCTCTAATCATTGGTAAATTGTTATAGAAAACACTTAATTAATACAATGCATCATTTAAAAAGCAACGGAGCCCGCAGGGTTAGCCAAGGGCCAGTTGAACAGCCATGGGGGTCTCTAAATAGGAGAAAATCCTTCATTCAGGTGGTCGATGTTGTATATAATTTATGCATAGCCTTTATATTTGTATGTATTTTCATACCAACGTATCTAAATACATGGCCATAATGTGTTTGTAGGCCATATGCTATTATAAATATATAAGCCTATGTATATGTGCGCGTTAAATACAACAAATGTACAACCCTTGTAAATAGAATGAGATTGAAAATTGCAGCGGAACGCATACAGAATGCATTCAGAATGCATACTGAACGACAGACAGCTGATGCAGTGGTGCTGCTCGTCATATTTAATTGACGTCGCTTTTAATGAAGCTGAGGGGCAGAGATGGCTCGTGTTAAATGGAAGTGGCCTCGACTCCTCGGCTCCAATCTCCTGTGGGCGGGACTGAGATGCGAGGAGGGGAATCGAGGATGCCCAATGGGAAAGGTCCTCAGAGTCATATAGGCTATTCAGCATAACACGCGTCCCGATAATAACATGACTTTAGTCCCATGATCCTCTGGTCCACACAGTGTTGCTGCCTGAGGCATCATCATTTGGGAGGATCCCATCTCTGATGGTCCATGAGCAAATACATCAGAGATGATATCACTCCTGACCCACCCTCCAACCGCCCAGAAAGACTTTTAATATCCACTTTAAGTATCTAGAGTCATGACATAAAAACGTAGATGTGTCACTTCACTGCAGATTTTAAGAGTTTAAGAGTTAAGAGTTTTTTCCAACGTTTATCAGAACAGGAAATGGGATTATGAAGCATGGTGGTGAGGTCAGCTCTGTCTGGCTGCCCTGCCTGCAGACCATAACAAGGCCTATTGTGACAGTGGTGTATTATAAGGGAGGCCAGAGTTTATAAGTGAATTATCTGAAGGATGGTACCTCATTTCCACGTATCCCATTCGTTTCCATGGGAGTGGCCGTGCAATGCACTCTGGCAGCGTGGCAGGGATGTTGGAGAAGCGGGGCGCTGAGTCACCCGCTCCTCTTTTGCTCCAAGTTGAATCCATCTACTTCATGTGAATGAGGAGCGTAATGTAAGCAAACGTTAACTCTATCAAGGACTGTAGGTCTAATACTAATTAATGATCATTTATTCGTTTTATTGATCCCCCGGTGGGGAAATGACCAATTACACTCGGTTTTGTTTGAAATCAAGACACATAGGCCTGAAATACACACACATGCTCAGGACCTATTCATGCACAAAACTGCACTAACCTTAACCCCCTAACCCTAACCCCCTAACTCTAACCCTCTAAGTCTAACCCCCTAACCCCCAAACTCTCCATTTGAGAGGGAAGAAGCCTTAAATCCGATGGCTTTGGTATTGATAAACTGCTGAATGACAGAGTTTAACCTTCACCTGGGGCCGTTTGCCGCCTCGTGCAGATAGCAACGCAGCCACTGAGGATGAAAGACATCCTTTGTTGCCAACCCTGATTCAGCGAGGGAAACTGTCAACAAAGCAGCATTCACTGGCTTTCTGCTGCAGATTTTAAAAAAAAAAGAAGAAGAAAAAAAAAATATCATGTGGCCGTCTATGGGCTCATGTGCTGTTGTGGGATGTGCAGAACTGGATTTAATAGTGGTCAGAAATGTATTTTAAAGGCAGAGTGGGACAAGTGTACCAAATCAGTGGTGATGTGTGTCAGTTAGACATCTGATCTTATGCTTTTGTGTAATTATCATTACACATTATATGAATGTGTGTTAGTCTCTACGTCTTGCCTGTGGTGCTTGCAGTGTTTCTCAATGTCATTATGGTTGTTTCCCAAACATTGTTTTTTCTCATCTCTGATGTCATCTAACACACACATCACCCTATAATAGTTTACCAAAAATGTCAAATGTGTTAGCGTAGTGCTTGAAGAACAACATCTTTCTCCCAAAGCAATCCAGATATTTTTGGTAGGATATTAAACACAGGAACATTTATTCCCCAAAAAGACTCCAAACGGCACTCTTTCTTTGAACTGGGGATGGAAAAATTATTAATAAAGCCAGAAGTAGCTTAAAGCCAAAGCTTAGTAGCTTAGCTTTAACACTTGTATGGTATTCAGGTCAAATTGACCCATTTCAAATTTTTACAAGAAAAAAAATGGTATATATATTCTACCTGAAAATCAACGGCCTTACCTTATTTTCTGTGATAAACATGTATTCCTGACTCAATCCAGAAAATTATTCTGGATTTGACCACTGGAAATGAGCATGGCGTTGCATAGTCTGTCCACCAGAGGACGCTCTACAACGTCCCTGTTAGTGATGGTGTTACATAGTCTGTCCAC
>NC_048412.1:1392836-1410750 GCF_013103735.1 Etheostoma cragini | reverse complement strand
GTCTGTCCACCAGAGGACGCTCTACAACGTCCCTGTTAGTGATGGGGTTGCATAGTCTGTCCACCAGAGGACGCTCTATAACGTCCCTGTTAGTGATGGGGTTGCATAGAAACCAAAAGCTAATACGGAGAGTAGACATTCAGAGCTCTTTATAGTTTGAAGAATAAATGCAATAGGACACATCTGGGCAACAACAAACACCTGTCAGCCACATGTCCCAATAATCTTGCTCCCATTAAATTGTGAGTGTTCAAACAAAAGGTGCCATCTTCTAAGTTATGGATCTAGATGTGAATATCTGGAAATAAAAGCTGAGATGCTGATCTTGTTTCCGATGTTCGTCTTTGATGGCAATCTCTAATGTTTCCAGTGTACAGGGGAAAAAGAGTTTTCCTCACTGTTCCAATAGATTCGGAGGGGTGTGGACATCATGCTGGATTTAACCAGCTGCTTGATTAGCAGCCCATTTTTTCAGTTTTCTGCAGTCATGTCGGCATGTGTTGCAGTGCTGATTAAATAGTCAGACTTTGACATTTTTCTGTTGTGTTTGGCACATTGCTGCTGTGCCACCAACAAATATCAATGTTTATGCTTGTTGCTTTGATTTAAATTAGGTTTGACTGAGGCGACGGAGTGTGCCGCCGCCATCATTCAAGGGTGATTAGATGCTTTAATACAGGCACCAGCTGCTGCACACCATCTAATCACCGGTATGAGAGCCTCCGGCTCCGTAAAAGCTACCCGCCGCCTACAGGAGTCTCCCTGCACTCACTGGCCTTCACTCACTTTTCTGTGCATAATAGTCTCCTTAGGCCTGTAACATCTATGGCATCATTGTCTACTGCAATATTTTTACTTTATTTGTTTAACCACCATTAATTGCTAACATTAGCTAAAGTCTCAAGGTGTATGGTGGTTGATGGTCATTGTTTATTTTGCATACTTCCCAGAAAGAGAGAGAGATAGGCTGTGTTTAGGCACCTGCAATTAGAGATGTCCCGATCAGCTTTGCTGACCCACGATCCGATCCGATCTTTTTAATTATTGAACATCTGCCGATACAGGGTCCGAGTTTATATATCTATAGCGCAGGCAATAGATATATAAAGTTGATTTCAGACCCAGGGGGATCCATATCACAATAAAAACACAGAGTACAAAAATACAAAGCCTTCCACAATGTTCAGTGTCTGATATACAGACATGTTCGCCAATGGTTCCACAGTCTGGAACAAAATCTGACAGAACTGCGTACAGGGTTAGCCAAAATAGTGATTAAGTCAGTTTCTGACTCAGATACCCCACACATAAATGTATACACATAAATCTATACATCAGGATGAGTGAGACAGAGCAGGTGACGAACATATGGCTTGTACTGGAGCTTCTTGGAGCTCTCAGCTGCAGCCTCATGCTATCATTATAAGCCACTAGGAGTTTTCTAATGCTGCCTTGCTTTAAAAGCAGGTAGGTCGTACACAGGTGTACAATACGCTCTAAAAAGTGAGATCTTCACAGGTACAGGGCACATGCTGAACCTACGACACAGCATGTTCGCTTGAGCATACAGCTCCCGACGCTGCCTATAGATATGCTTATCATCAGAACGGTCATCTGCAATAATATGGCCCAAATATGTAATTGATTAGCAGGAAATCGCTCTACCACTGAGCCACAGCGTCCTTAAGTAGATGATGAGGAGGTTTTATTGTTCCAGTGGTAAAATTCACAAACTAGCTGCCAAATCACACAAAATGCAAAAGCAGTGTAACACATTAGAAGTCAGAGACAGTAATATTATAATATAACAAATTACTCTCAAATGACAGTAACTTGTAATTTATAATGTATTACATTTTGGAAGTAACTTCCACACACGCACACACACACAGAGACACACACATGTAACCCCTTTTCTATTATGGTCTGGTGAAAACAGGGTCGAAAAGAAAAGCTGGTATTTATTTGGCTGCAAAGGTCGGAAAGCACAATTTTATTTCTCCTCTCTCCTCCCACACACATCCATTCATTAAAGGCAATGTTTACCTTGACATTTAAGGCTGACATCAATTATTTGGGCCCGGTGCGAGAGACAAGCACTGATGGAAAATAACACAAAGAACGGCTGGATTCTGCCCTGCTCTGAAGGTCTAAGAATCCCTGTGAAGCGATGTGTTTATCAGTCAATCTGTCCAACACCTGTATGATGTGTGTGTATTTATATATATATAAAAGATTGCAATGCCTAAGTATCATGCTTTATTACTGAAGAAATGGAACATTGTTGGCCTGTTGGGTCTTAACTTCATTACACTTCAGACCAGCAGGAGTACACGACAGAAAGAGCCTTGTCCTTGCCTTTAAAAAAAAAGAAATAAAAAGGTCATCAAGATGGCCTTGGGGTTTAAGAGGCTGACAGCATAACCGCAGTGTCCCCCTTTATGTCCGGTCGGGGACTTGTTGCATGTCCTCCCCCATCTCTCCCTCCTCATTTCCTGTCAACTCTCTACTGTTGGTTGAAGTTGCACCAATACATATTTCTATATGAACGCTATATCAAAAGACAATGTGAAGGGGCGACCTCCAGCTCACCTAGTAGAGTGTGCACCCCGTGTAGGCTGAGTCCTTGGCAGCGGCCCAGGTTTAAATCCAACCCACAGCCCTTTGCGGCATGTCGTCCCCCCTTTCTCAGCCCTGTCCTCTCTTCAAGCTGTCCTGTTGAGTAAAGGCCATCAAAGCCCCAAAAAATTATTTATAAAGAAAGACAATCGCCAAACTCTATTAATCCCCTCCGCTCTTTGGAGCATTCTGGCGTCTTTCGGCAAATTCTTCAGCCAACAAGTTCCCGATAGTCAGTAGTTCAGTCCGACCACCTCATCCCTCCTTGTTCCCAGCAGCAGGCAGCTGGTTCAAGTAAAAAAGCTCGGATAAAACTCACGTCCACTACCTGCAAACAGCAAACAGCAGACAATGAAAATACTGACGCATGTAGCAGCTAAGGAGACAGATCTGTTGTCAGCTGGTGGAGAAATCTGATCTGATAATGTTATGTAGTCACTATTTCACCTTGGTTTGACTAGTTTATTACTGAACCCAGCTATCACGCGCTGGGCCTTCACATCCTGCGCCCCCCCACCCACCACTGACCATCATTTCCCCAATGTGATCAAAAACTTAATGAGAAAATAATTACTGCGAACCTGAGCTGCTGTCGGCTGCTGCTCCTGTGCACATTTACGCTTTATCATCATCAGATGTGTTGCATGTCTCACAGACATGTAAGTACGCACAATGCTGCAGGATTACAGCTGAGACCGACTGACGCTTCTATGGGGGACAACTTTTAGCTTTTTTTATTCCCAAGGGCTGGACAATTAGAGAAACTCTTGCATATTGGATGAAATGGACATTGCACCCTCTAAAAGGCCGGCGGGGGTGTGGACTTCCAGTCTTACTTCGCCTAAAGATCTACACGGGTAATGACTCACCCACAACATAACCTTCTGATTCACAGTTGTGATATCTCATTCATTTCCACAGATCAACTTACGCTACCACTTTATCGGGTGCACAGTCAGGGCCCATTTCCTGGCCGCACACACACCAACAACACACACCCCCGGAGCATATGGGGGAGCTCTACAGCCTTAAACATGATGGATGGGACATCACATTCAACACCATCATCGCCGCATGCTCCACGACAGAGGCCCAACAGGCGGTTTCCTCATACCCATTTGCATTTTAATATCTCAGCAATATCTAAACCATTAGGTTCCCTCCAGGACGATTAGCACAGGGTTAATTAAAGACGCGATTAGACCGCTGCAAATTTATAATGAGATGCTTTCCCAGCCCCCTGTGCTGACACTCGGGGCCTCCCGCTGACCATGATGGCTGAGAAAACTCATTTTTAAACATATTCAATACTACATCTCCCAGAATTACCTCTTCAGGACCCAGAAGCTGGTGAGGGTGATGGAAGGAGAAGCTAATTTGCACAGATAGCGCTAATCCTCGGAGGCAGGGGGAAGGAAAAGTTATGCTGAGGAAAATTAAAATGAGCTCCCAATAAGGACTCCTCCAGAGGGACGGGAGAGCTGAGTGAGCACACGGAGGGTTAACAAGTCTCTCAGTTCGCGTTCAGCTCAGCCATCATCCGCAGATTGGGAACATTTCTGACCCCCGAGCCGCGCAGATTAGCCAGCAGCTGTCACAAATCAGATTGGCAGAGCCAAGTAAACACGTCCAATGGCGACGACTTGAACTGTGACAGCGAGTCGGTCAGGATTAGCCGCTACGGCGGGAGTCCCATGGAGGCAAACACACGCATAGCACTCCGAGTTAATGAGTTCACTCAATCTAAAAGGCTGTACGCTAAAATTGGACTCATGGAGTGGGACAGCAGATCCTCCTGTCTATTCATTTCTTTATTTTTAAATCCCTAATCTTAACCCTCACCACTGTGATCCGGACCTCAGCTGTAGACCGGAGGATGTAATGTCTGTGAGGGACGTTTTGGACTTTTGGTTCAACACTCCTTTGTAGCTTTGTCATTTAGCAGAACCAAAACATTAGAAGTAGGTCAATGGGAAGAGAGGCTAGTTTGAGTTGAGTTGGGACAAGAAGCAACCACCATGACTTACTGTCCCAGGAGACATGTCAATCATGTCAAGATTACCCACAAGCCCAGGCCCCTGACGTTGTTGTATACTACTAACAGTGTACAACAAGAGTAGTTTAATGCATCTTACTTTTCACTCTTTAGCCAATGCATTATTTCTCCAGGTCAGCAGTTTTGCATTCAGTGCCCTTTGTTTATAATTCTTTCCTCAAAATGTAAAGATATGAATGCCTCTCTGTTATTGAATAGCTACCCCCCCTCATAACTCTTCCCAGCAGTAGAAGACCAGCTGGACAGCTTCTAGTGGAAGATTCAGATGAGACAAAACATTTCTCTTCTTGTAGTTTCAAAAGTTTCAAAGTTCCATTCTAATAATGCAAATGTTCCACTGTTTGGTCTTTAAACTAGGCGTGGTTCATACTAATGTAGTCTAGAGGAAAGAAACTAATCGGTTTCTTTAAAAAGTAACGGGACAGTCCGTTACAGCCAGGGCCTGAAATTAACCCCTGCCCACCTGCCAAACGCGCGAGACTTTTGCAATTGGCGGGTAACACTGTGGGCGATCTACCTGCCACATTGGCAGGTAGCCAATGAGAATTGAGTGAGTCAGACATGTAACTATCAGTAAGCAGGGTACACAGTTGCCTAATGGCCCGGACCAACCAGTGGCCAGCATCACTGGAAGACATTGATTGACAGGCGGGGCCCCCTATCACATTTTCATTACTCGCGACAATCCCAGCAGGAACATGCAGCCACTGACCAATCAGGAGTGAGAACGGGTCAAATTCACCACCGCCGCCAACGCACGCACACATAAACAGCCACAATCACACAGGGTGGATGCAAGAAAAACCAAAGTTGAGATGTACAGTATGACCTAAATTGAGGACAGCTACATTATTGTAGGTGCAATGATAAGTTAAAGTCCAAGAAGTCCTTTATCAAACTGTATGGTTGTGTGTCTCAGCCCAGGATAGGAACTTAGGCCTTTATGTGGGATTATCAAGGCACCCACCCCCACTACAGCACATGGTGACGGTGCAATGTCCACGATTAGGCTACAATGAATAGGACAGGATAGGATCATAGAGACACAGCCATTCCTGTTTTTTTAACCTACATGAGGCAAAATAACTGACTGGTAAAACGTGACTGTGGCAGGCTGATTTTTACTTTTCAAAAATTAAACAAACTGTCCATTATGAGTCTGCCAGTGTCACAGGATTATTGAAAAGGGTCTTTGCGGAATCTGGGCCTTTACCTGCGTCAGCATCTTGGTCCTTCACTAGATAGCTTCAGTTTGCAGCTTCAATGATCAACAATGAGAGTTTTAGTGCTCCACAGTGGTCCAAATGTAAGGTATTAGCCATTAATAACTAATCTGGGCTTCCTAATTAATTATTTGTGTGCACACATTGACAGAATGGTTTTTCTACAGTTGTTACTCCAGATCAATACGAAGCATATTAATTAGATTGGCTATGAGCCAGGATGGGACCACAGCACATCACACTGTTTCTTTTCAAGTGTCTTTTTTTTTAAAGATTTTTTTTTGGAGGCTTTCCCCTTTATTATAGTAGATAGTTATGAAAGGGGGAGAGAGATGGGGGATGACACGAGCAAGGATTCAGATTCAAACCCGGGCCAGTGCAGGACTCAGGGGGGGTCTAGAGGCCGCCCCTCTTTTCCAGTGTCTTTACAAAATGTAGTGTTTCTGCAGTCACTCAGTTTATAGTGCTGCACCAATCTCTGGCCTAATGTCACATTACACATAAAAATGATTCCCAGTGAGTCTTAAACATGTTGACTTTGGGCCAAATATACTGTCATTATGTTCTGGTAACATAGATCTTGCAATAAGGCAAGGTGTGGATCAGTTAGAGGAAGAATTAGTCATTTGTGCACACAATCTTTTGATTCCTCGCCTCGACACGTGCCAGGCTCCGTCTAACTCGTCTTGATGATTTCTACTGCAGATGGCAGCAAACTCATCATGGTGCTCTGATGACGGCTTGTTTTATTAAAAAACTGAAAAGAACTCTCATGCATTCTCTCTTTCTCTCTCAGGCGAGGGCGTAGGTCTGCTTTAGACACCAGAGGGGACACATCATTACCGAGTGGTCCGGGGGTCGTCCCCCAGAAAGATTTGAATGTCAAACCCTGCATTTCCTGCATTCTGGGGACATTTTATTCAACAATGTGTTGCACAAGTAGACACAATTATTGTTTATAGATCTCAACATTTCCTATCACACTAATTTCACGGAGAAAGAGAGAAAGAAAACAGACAAGGTGCTGCAAGGTTAACCCTTGTGTTGTCCTCCCAGGTCAAAAACGGACACAAATTCAACATTTTTGTCCCTTTTTCAGACTTTTTTTGTAGTTTTCACTAACACCACCTTACTAATTTTACTACTTTTTGGAATTCATGGTCAATAACCCTCATTTATATAAAAGCATACCTAATAATTGAATTAAAAAAGCAGAAATGATGACTTATTTTGACTAATAGTTAAGATCAGAGGAATGAAAGTGATCAGTTGTGTTAGCAAAGCCTTTTTTAAAAGGGGTCAAATTTGACTCGAGGACAACAGGAGGGTTAGGGGGTATGGTCCACTATAGGGTTGTCTGAAATTGCATGGAAACATATTTACAGGTGAGAAGGATACATACATGCCTTTTGACATAGCCTGTGCATAACCCCCAAAATGTATGCCTATGACTCTGTCATCACTGTTTTGGTGATTATGCCCAACTACAGGAAGAGATTATTCTAGAATAACAAGAACACAAAACAAAATAAAGACTACTGGCAGGTTCAGAATACAAACATCCAAACCACATGCTCCAGGACCCCTGCAGTAGTACTTGGTAACATGAACACATAGAAAGATCGTACCATCCACAAAGTGCTGCGGCCTGCCTGGCTGCACCACATCAGGTGCTACCACCCTGCACAGCTTACACAGACCCTACACTAATCAACTTTTTAAAGCGATTCCACTGTCGAACACTAATGTCCAATATCTGACTGAAATCCTGAGAGTCTTGCTAGAGTCAGGACGCTCCAGCCGTCTCCATCGTTTGGTGTAAGGTCATGAAACTCAGTCCAAGACAGCGTTTTTCCTGTCTTGACGTTTGGGCAAAATCAACCGTGTTTGATATTCTCCTAAGTTTTAAGTCTTACTAGTGAAGTTAAATCATGTAAATATTGTTGCAATGTATCACCCTGCAAGATGGTATATTAAAATTAACTTCCACATGCACGTTCACTGCTGACGCACACATGCACTGCAATACTTGGAATTCATTTCAGGGGTGTAAATGTGATGAGGGATCACATATGCTACACACTAACTTAACTCCACTAGACAGTCAACACTGTGCTATAATCAGGAGCCAGAGGTTGCTGCTGCAAGCACAGAGCTCCCTGGGGCCTGCTGGGTGATACTTTCTCCTGCACTGTAATGCTGCTACGATCAATCAGACACTGATTGTCTCTCTATAGGCCTGCTGGAAGAGAGCCAGGTATCAGTCAAATGCTATGGAGGAAGGCTCGGCCTCAAGCAGTCCATTCAGGGATGCGCCGTATACCAGCAGCAACGTCCAGCTTGAGTCTGTGGTATGGGGGGCAAAAATGAAAATGCTTCAAGGTTTTTAATTGTAATAAAATCAGGCCCGGCGAGGACAAATATTTCCTTCTGTCACCACGGTTCCTCTGACAAAGTCAAGTCAATCTCATTCTTTTAGGTATCACTTTTCTACTAATACTGGAATTTTTGGAAACAGAAGTGACAGACAGCGTGTAAAGAGGCTCCTGCGTGAGAAAACGTGTGAATTCCTGGCTGTGATTACTGCCAGACAACTCTCAGAGCACTCCTCTGGACGCTAGTCAGAGCGTGACCTCCCAAACACACACACACACACACACACACACACACACACACACACACACACACACACCCTTCCCGGGAGTATGAAAAGAGCGAGTAAGCAAAATAAAGAAATAAAAATGTGAAATGAAAAAGACACCCAGTGTTTTCCGCTGTGGAAGCTCTTTTCTCCTACTGTAACATCCGGCTGGAGCTTGCTGTAATCCTCTGATAGGTAGCCGGCTCACGGCGCGCCACCCTCCTGAAGGTTTTGTGTCTGAGATATGACTGAGACAATGAGTGTCTGGCAATGACAATAGCTATCTGATATGTTTTGTGTCCGCAATTACAGAGTGTGCAGAGGCTGCCTGTCCTTCAGCAGAGACTGAGTGCCATGTTTCTGGTGCTGCTGGGGGATCCTCCACAATGCAATCACACCAAAGGACCTTTGTTTGTCTTAGAAATCTCTCAGGACCAGGGGGCCACGTGCAGCCCCGATGCTGAGGAACCATGAAACACAAGGTCATCACAAGATTGAACCTGGAAATGAACTAATCTTGTCTGAAAGCCATTCCTAAAGCATCGCCTTTCATTTCTAATCCTCATGCCGATTACTGTATCTATCTCTTATCGTGATTCCATGTGACCTTTGACCCTGGCTCTCTTCTGGAGGATGCAGGAGACGCAAGCTGAGGGTCTGATAACGTGGGCGGACTGGATGTCAAAAGTAGAGAAGGGGATATTGGACGGAAACCTTCCACATCAAGGTCAACTGATCCGCGACATGGCTCACAACGCTGTTATCATGACCGTGGGGACCAATCAATGGCCGCCACAATGTGCTCCTTGTTGCACGTTGAACTGCTCCCAAGCTAGTCAATATCTACGGCGTTTCATTTCCAGTAAATTTGAACGTACATGTTTCACCAAAACAAGTTCCTTCCCGAGGCTATTTTGCAGAGGCACCATGGCTCCGTCCGACGCTTGGCACAACCCAAGACAACTGCGGTTGGTTTAAAGGTCCCATGACGTGGTGGTCTTTGGATGTTTTTATATAGACCTCAGTGATCCCCTAATACTGTATGTGAAGTCTCTTTAATCTAGACCGTAGTGGTCCCCTAATACTGTATCTGAAGTCTCTTTTATATAGACCTTAGTGGTCCCCTAATACTGTATCTGAAGTCTCTTTATATAGACCTTAGTGGTCCCCTAATACTGTATCTGAAGTCTCTTTATATAGACCTTAGTGGTCCCTAATACTGTATCTGAGGTCTCTTTTATATAGACCTTAGTGGTCCCTAATACTGTATCTAAAGTCTCTTTATATAGACCTTAGTGGTCCCCTAATACTGTATCTGAAGTCTCTTTTATATCGACCTTAGTGGTCCCCTAATACTGTATCTGAAGTCTCTTTATATAGACCTTAGTGGTCCCTAATACTGTATCTGATGTCTCTTTTATATAGACCTTAGTGGTCCCCTAATACTGTATCTGAGGTCTCTTTTATATAGACCTTATGACATCATAAGGACCAAGATTCCCGATCGGTACATCTGAGCTTTCATTTTCTCAAAAGCAGAGCAGGATACCCCAGGGCTCGGTTTACACCTATCACCATTTTTAGCCACTGGGGGGCCATAGGTAGACTGGGGGAACGCATATTAATGTTAAAAAAACTCAGAAAGGGAAATGTTCCTGCCATGGGACCTTTAAAGAAATACCAATAAACCAGAGTACGTTTTTCTCCCTTCCAGGAATGCTGGGTGGACTACAGACCCTCCTCTGCAGCGCTGTGGACATTGGTCTGCCAATGCGAGACTAACCTCCACCCGTCACACTCTTTCATCGGAGGTCTTTTATCTCTGCTGATTTACAGGTGGATAGGTGCTAACGCTTTTTCTCCTCCTCCACTGTCATCTCTGGTGCTCTCTGGCTCGTCGTTCTATTGATCTCATGTCGAGCTTTGCATCCACAACCATGTAGGACTTGATAACCAATGGATCTTCAGCGTGACAACCAGAGAGGGCTTTAATCAACAGCTTTTCCACTGTCATTTCAGGGAACGTTAGCAACGCGCCATACAGATTAGAACTTTCAAAGCCGTCAAAATAAGCATCGGTAATTGAACTTCAACCAGACAAAAAAATCAATTGTATGGGGCTCTATCTTTGCGGGTTGCCCTCTATGCATGCTAATTTTCCACTGAGAAACACTTGAGCCGATAGCCAGTCACCTTTCTGCCCTTGCGCTTAGAAAAGGAGGGATGTTGTAAACCAAATTGAAATACACTGTTCAAGGAAGGAAAATCTGCATATGCATTCCCCCCCCCTCACCGTAAAGATCCAGTTTGAAAATAGACACAACATATGCTTATAGCATTTCTAAATTATTCTTTATGGTCCGAGAGATGGGATCCAATCTGTCATTTACCCTGTGAGGCAGTCTCACAAGGGAAACCGCATCATGTTGGCCATTAACTTCTTCAGCTTCCATCTCAATTAAGCTCAGGTTGAGAGTGGGTGCTCGTGGGTAATTCAAACATCTGTGTGTGTTATTAACCCTCGCGTTGTCCCTTTTTCAGACTTGTTAGTTTTCACTAACACCACCTTACTGCCACTAGTTGTACACTACTTTATAGAAATCACGGTTAATAACCCTCATTTATATAGAATTATTCCTAATATTTGAGTTAAAAAAGCAGAAATTATGAATTATTTTGACTAATAGTTAAGTTCAGAGGAATGAAAATGATCAAGTGTATTTGTAAAAGAGAGTTGAATGGAATCCAAGTTTTATTTCAGAAATAGACATTTTTTTAAGGGGTCAGATTTGACCCAAGGTCAACAGGAAGGTTAATTATAGTAATTGAATATACTAATGGAGGTATACTAATAATCGTGTGTATGTTTTCTGAATTGACAGTTGATATGGCTATATGAGGAAATCAGAAAATGAGTTTACATACAATAAAGTAGCCTGGTTACTGTAGCCTGGTTACCTCCCATATTACCATTTTGAAAGTATGGTCACACGCCAACTGTAGAGAGTAGTATGAATGGACAGAAATCTGCATAAGGAGGCTGCGTTGGGTAGCGGATGGGTCTAACAACACAAGACTTTCACCCAAGACTTGGGGGTGACCCAACCCATGATCTTTTCCTAAACTGGACCAACCTTGTGTCCCATGTCAGTTAAATGTACGTCCCGGCCCAGAGCGCAAAGAGTCCCAACCAAGTGCGTCTTAATGTGACGCTAAAAGGAGACTTTTTGCGTCAATAACAAACGGAAAAGGCACCTCAACAAGCATCAGGTTTCGGCGCGACAGGCGTGAAAATGTTTTGATTTAACCAGTCCTAAGCATTAGGAGCCACATAGCAGCGTCCGGGGTAATCAGACAGATCGGCTTTAAACCAGCCGGGGGGGGGGGGCTGCGGTGAAGGTAGCCAAACTGATGTGGCAGAGGAAATGAAGCTGACCAATGAAACTAAGAAATGCATAATGTCCGTTACTGCCTGCTACTGCGCTGACCTGCTGTACCTGCCGTAGTGCTGGACTGAGGGACTATCAGCAACTTGGGTGGTGGGGGGGGGGGGTCACCAGACGCCTCCCGATACGATACCATCGCGCTACTTATGCCACGATACAATATTTTTGTGATTTAAAAAAATATTGCATTACTCTGCGCTATATTTCAATTTGTAACCTTTTATTCCAACTTCTAATCTTTCCTAATTTCAAATGACGTCGCCAAAAGGAAACTTATCAACATCTGTTTCATCTAAAAAGAAACATTTCTCTGTTTGTTCATCTCTCTTCAATGTTATCTCTGCAGAATGGGACAAACTGACCATCACATTTAGAATATATAACAATACATCCATACTTGGTGCCTGTGTATCGATACAGTATTGCCACTGAAAATATTGCGATACTATGTTGCATCGAAAAACTGAAACACCTTTAAATTATTATTACTAATTCCAGGTGTTAATAAAGATTACATTTATGATTATTACTTCAGATTTGCAGCAGAAAGCATGACACAGAAAGCCCTGATATTCTTTTCCCTTTTTTAAAAACAATCCACAGAATTCTCTCTGCAACTAATGACAGCATATTGCTTTTAATGGATTCTCCAAGGCCTCCCAGTAATTAAGAAACACATGTGTTGCATTAATTTTTGATCCCGACACCTAACACGTGAAATCTTTCAGCTCCAGTTGGGAGTGAGACGAGATAATGAAGTTGGAGTGTGACAAAGACCAAATGGGAAGAGACAAAGAGTCTGAAAAGGGACAACGCACAAGAGGAACAGAATGACTTAAAGAGGGCAAAGAAAAAAATCATTCATATTGTGAAGTTAAATGATAGGGGCTAATTTCTGTGTTACACAAAGCAGATATCATCAGATATGTCAAATATGCAGCGAGACCATCGTCCATAATCCAGACCTACCACTCTCTCTGCTGACTGCAGAACTTTGAACTCTCGTCCAGATTCAGAGACTCAGACAGACTTTCTTGTCTTTGTTTCCTTTCTTACATTTGACACTATTGATTTGACTGCATATTGATTGATTGATTCTGGTCTTGATTTCCCGTTTTTATCTTGAGTGTCCAGTATATATTTTAGTTTACTAAATTAATTGTATGTATGTATTTCTTCTCACATTATAATGCTTTGGCAATATTGTTATTTCTGAAATCCATGCCCATAAAGCAATTTGAATTGAAATTAGAGAGAGAGAGAGAGAGAGAGAGAGAGAGAGAGAGAGAGAGAGAGAGAGAGAGACAGACACAGACACAGACACACAGAAAAAGAGAGACAGAGACAAAGAGAGAAAGAGAAACAGACAGACAGACACAGAGACAGAGAAAGAGAGACAGCCAGACAGAGAGAGCGAAAGAGAGAGAGACAGACAGAAAGAAAGAGAGACAGACAGAGACAAATAGAGAGAGCGAAAGATACAGACAGACAGACACAGACAAAAAGATAGAGAAACAGACTGACTGAAAGACAGAGACAAAGAGAGACAGACAGAGACAAAGAGAGAGAGAGACAGACAGACAAGAGAAAGAGAGAGAGAGAGACAGACCGACTGAAAGACAGAGACAAAGAGAGAGAGAGAGAGAGACAGACCGACTGAAAGACAGAGACAAAGAGAGAGAGAGAGAGAGAGAGAGAGAGAGAGAGAGAGAGAGAGAGAGAGAGACAAACCGACTGAAGACAGAGACAAAGAGAGAGAGAGAGAGAGAAAGACAAAGAGAGAGACAGACAGAGAGAGCATTGCCGTGAACTACTGTAGTAATGATGACCATAGGAGCCCCAGATCAGATGAACGGCCCTTCTTTAGTCATGTAGGTAGGACGACGTGTTGGTTCTAGATGTCATCCAATGGGACGTAGATTTCCTGCATATCTGTTATGTCCAGACAACAGAAGAGCAGTTGGAGACTGTCTTCTCCTGCAGGCCTCTCGGCCTGACCAGACATCTTGATGGTTTAAACAGACACATAGTTTCCTATTCATCATGATAAATGATCAGTTCAAAAGCTGAGTCTCTCTCTCTCTCTCTCACACAAACACACACAGCTGTCCATATGTTCACATAATGTAGCTGTAGGCCATCATTCAGTTTCCTGCAAACATCATGCTGCTGGACAGGAAGGAGTCCTTCTCCTTCCCAGATTCTTCACATTCTTCCGTAGCAGCAGGACCCATTTATAGCGAATGGTCCCAGCTCTTTCCCATGACACTGGCTTCTCGAAATGGTCCGCTTCGCGTTGTTTCACCACAAAAGTCCCTTCGTGAACCAGAACACGGGCCATATCTCCCTATCCAAACACTGGTGGGCAGCTTGGCAGAGAGCCCTGCTGCCAAACATATGTGACGCTCATGATATCTGAGCTCTCATGGCCCTTTGCCAACAAAAATAGAGATTTCCCCAAAGTCCTCCAAATGGGAAAATCTGACGGTGTAGCATTCCTCATTTCCCCATCGCCATCCAGCCACCACACTACAGCTGGGGCTGCCGGGGGGAGGGGGGGCAAGCTCCGCTTCTCTTCTCCATGTCCGTCTGTTGGCACTCGTTATAGTCCCCTTACAGAGCAAAAAAGAACCTAAACTAAACTATTTTCTATGACTATTTTATTCCCGGTGAAGGTTTGATTTCAACAATCCCGATTCTCCTATTTTCATTCTGGTTCTTATTGATTGTTGACTTGATTCTTTGACGGGTGGAGTTTAAAACGGGTCACATGCCTACTTTGAAGATTATTAAAGTAAAATAAAGCCCAGCCTTGGATTTCCATGGCTGCAACACAACAAGCGCCTTGTGGAAGTACCTCGGTTGCTAACTCTAACCCTTTTAGCTTAGAAGTGATATCACAATTCTCAGCCACAATTTATTGGACCATGACAAAACAAAATTAAGTTTAGTTTTGTTGAAACTGTTGCAGAGAGGTGTTGATTCGACGGGATGATCGTTCCGGAGGATGCAGATTGTGCGGCTGTTGTGGTGTTTCAGGTGTTCAGAGATGTATTAATATAAAGAAAATGGCTAACACAAACACTATGTCCCTGTAGTAGATGTGAAGAATGTTGGCAATCCAGCCTGATTATCAGTCTGGCACTTGTCTGTTGCTCTTAAATCTCTCTGGATAACAGTTCTGGATCTATCACATTAAACAAAGGAATCTACCAACCAGGGCTGCACAATATAAGGAGAACATGCAATAAAGTGGTTGATATTGCAATAATGATACCAGATATTAATCCGGTCAGTATTCTTCTTAAATACAATAAATTGCTCGATCAATGTCAAACAAAATGAACAAACTGAACATTGAATTGCATGTAAAAAAAAGGCAGCACTAAAAAAGAAGGAGAGCTACATTGTAAAGTGCAGATTTCTACTCATACAAAATATTGTTTGCAATATGTTGCAACCTGTTGCAATGTGTTCATTGAGCTAGTTGATATCGCGATGAGGAAAATGGCGCAGCCCTACCACCACCCAACCCCAGCAGCAACACGTCTGCAACATCAACACAAAGCATCCTAAAGTGTTGTATCACTTAGTCATTACACAGACAACACACTGGAAAGGCTGCACCGCTGTAGGTGAACTCACTGCTACTTCAAATCTAAATGGCCACCTAGCACGATTCCTTAAATACAATCATAACAGTTATGCTGAGGTCTGAGTCACGTGACAAGTGATATTTAACCAAAAGTGACATAACCGAGAGAGATATTCAGGGATGCACTCAAATCTTTAAATTTGTTCAAAAACGTAATACATATTTTGGAATTTGGTTGAAAGAGACAACTATGTTGTTAATTGCAGTTATTTCTGAGACAGTTAATGGTCCAGTAAACATGTGGACTGGTTCCAGCCCTAGTGAGCACTATGTGTGAGGTCGGTAGTGGGGTAGCCCTGGGTGTACTGGTTCAGAGAGCGAGGCTGGTGCATATGCATGGGGTCCCATTTGAGCCAGAGAAGCCCGTTGACGGGGACAAAACCCTGAGGGACGCCTCTGAGATGAGACGGAAAACCACGATGCTCCACACATGAATATATTGCACACCATATGCACTGAGCTACAGCAGCATGCAAACAATTTAAAATAAACTGCAATGCAGTCCTGGCAACATCTGGCCTGCAGGACCTTGGTGAATAAATTTGAGTGAAGAATTCAGCGTCCAACACTGTGCAAGTAGCCCTGGAACTGGACCAGTGACCAAAATTCACTTGTATTTCCTCTTACCTCATCAAAGCCGCTGTCCTCTTTCTTGAAAGCTGCAAAAAGAAGAAAGAAAGAAAGAAAGAGAGAATCAGACACTGATGGTGTTGACATCTTTTGAAGAGTGAACACAATAAAAAAAAAGTCTAATAGGAGAGATGCACCGGAGCTCAGAGCCGTGTCACAGGAAATCATTCTGCACTCATTAGAGCGAGTCGAGGTTCAGATAGTCGGGGGTGACGGCTCACTTTTCTCATGGCGGTTCATCAGAAGGAAGGGGGGGGGGGGGGGCAGGAGCGACACTAGCAAGGATGGAAACATCACTAACAGATTCTACCTTTATGGTTCTGGGTTACAGATGCACAAGTTCCTTTTTCATGTTTGTTGACACTGCGCTGCATTCATATGGTGAATGATTGGGAATGATTGATAAATTCCCATTCCATTGTATTTTTACTATTGAGAGCAATGAACGACAATAAGCATATCTCCAAAATTAAAATATGTAGAGTTCAACTAACGTTTAGGGCAGTTAAGAAATCTTTTGGTCAGGTTTCTACATTTAAAAATCTTTTGGCTAAACATTTTTTGGTGCGTTTGTTAGAATCTGAGGAAAACACATTTTTGCATTTTATTCGTTCATTATTTTGAATAACATAAATTTTAAGCATAGGTTGTACTAAATATATGGATTTGAAGCATTTGAAGATATGCCAAGAAATCAATCATGACATCATAACAAGCAAAAATACCAACGTAGGCACTGGCGAACAATTTGAATGCCGAGTTCAGAGGGTTGAATCTGTTTGGGGGTTTTCTTTGTAGATTTGTGTAAATGTCTTATTATGTCCCATAACATGGTGGCATCATAATCTTTCTTAACCCTCATGTTGTCCTCGGCTCACATTAACCTGTTTTCCTATATCAATGTTCTTTATAATTCCCCAAAATAACATAACTGATTCCACCCAACGCTCTCTGCCAAGTACAAATCTCTACTTTCATTCATTTTGGGGCGTCTTATTCAATTTTATAGCATTTGGAGAACAAAAATTGAAGTGTTTTTGAAATAGTATTGAGTAAAAGTTGACATATTCCAGTCTGTGATTATCATCAACATCCATTCCTTTCATTTTAGTCTCAATAATTCCTAATTTCTGCTTTACTAACTCAAACATCGGGTATAAATTCCTATAAAAGGAGGTTTATTGACCATAAATTCCCCAAATACTGTAAAACTAAAGATGATAAGTTAGTGTTAAGAAGTGTTGAAAATGGCCAAAAAATGACTAACATTGGAAAAAAGAGTCAAAAGTGTTGAAAAAATGGGCAAAAACATTAGAAAAAGTTAAAAACATCGATAAAAAAGCATCAACAAAAGTGCGGATTTTTAATCTTGAAGGGGAGGCCACACAAGTCAGTCAGGGAATAACTTTCAAATGTCATTAATAAATAAAATGATACATACAATGTTGGATTGCAGGCGAGAGACTAACGTTTTTTTCTAAAAATAAATACCACAATCCAATCCAAAAAGTAAAAACACATTTACGCTTTCAGTTATTCGTCTACATCCGCAATGCCAATCCCCTGTTATCCTCACATCAGTAGCAGGGGAAGGCAGCGATGCACTTGACATCAACATCCTTCAGATGTATGGGGGGGGGGGGG
>NC_048412.1:1365246-1392603 GCF_013103735.1 Etheostoma cragini | reverse complement strand
GGGGGGGGGGGGGGGGGGTGTTGAGTAGAAAGGACTTTTTTAGATGTTAGTTACACAGAGAAGATGTTCTGACAGTGTGTAACCTTCAGACAAAACATTAGTTTCACAGTATTGCAATTTCAGCTTCAAAATGTATTTGTTTGAAATGTCTGGATAGAAAAACAAACGCAGCTCAAAAGTTCCTGTGATAACAGAATCCGGCACAGATGCATGAAAAAGATTATTTAAAAATCAGTAACAGATTAAATAGGGCCCTACTTTAAGTCTGCTAAAGCTAACTGGAAACATGGAAATAGGACAATGTTTAATTTTCCAACCCAGCTGCCCCACTGGAACTGTAGTTTAAAAAATATATCATATTAAATAATGCACACCGGCTCAGGCCTGGTGGGGGGAACTTAGGCCAAGTGGGCCACCAGGCTCGTCCTACACTGGGGGGGAACCGGTCCGCGGTCCAAGCCATCAGAGTGAGTGAGATGGTTAACTGCTACCCCCCCTCCCCACACACCCACACCCACCCACACACACAAACACACACCAAAGACTTTCCAGACAGTATAATCACAGTCCCAAATCCACACTCAATACAATGGATTAGACTGCAGGTAGACAATAAAGCTCCTGCACTGGCTGACATGTAAGATTTAGATCCTGCGGACAAGTAAGACATTTTACACTGTCAAGAGAAATGCTTGAAATGTAAACACCAAAAATGATAAAAAGGAAAGGGGGGGGGGGGGGGGGGGGGGGGGGGGGGGGGGAGTTAGGGGATGATACGCAGCAAAGGGCTGTCGGTTGGATTCAAAACCGGGACGCTGCAGGACGCTGTAGGACCCAGCCTACATTTATTCTTTTATTTTTTAACTCCATATATCTTCTGTTCATGTGGGACATCATCGTAACGGTTTCTAGCAAAACAGACTGGAAGAAGAAGAATGCAGAAGATCCATCCTTACTTCTTTACAAAGTCAATAACTGTTAGACTGACATGTGATGTCATTCTTCATGTCTCATGGTTTAATGTCTCTAGAAGTGTATTATTCAACGTTGGTTTCTGTTAAAGAAGGAAGAGCCCATTCTCAATGCTACAGAATCTTAATGTTTCTACAGTCACAATCAATGAAAATCCCAACACAAATCCAGTCATGTATCGGGAAATAAATCAAATCCCCAGACTCACTGCAGAAAACGATTCTACAGCTTTTCCTACTGCATCTCTCACCTGGAACAAACGCCTTTTGATCAAAGTGGTGAGGAAGAAATTAAGAAGCCAAACCTCTCAGACACTTAAGGTGTTACCATTTGTAAATTAACATCAGCGATGTGCTGATGAATGCACCTGACGGAGCTACCAGAGCGTGCAGGGCGGCAGCGTGGACACATCCACATGTTATCCATCCGATGTGACGGCTACCTGGTCAGGTGGCTTGGGCGTTCGGTATTGTCGCTTCAAGTCTCCTTTAGCGCCATATTTAGTTTGACGGGTATGGCGGAAGCCTGGAGCGTCCCATGTCATGCCGTCCCGTCTCATGCCAAAGTGTGTCCATTGGTAAATTCAAAAATACGAAATCGCAAATAATTTTAATTTTAATAATTTTTTTTAGATTTGTTTAATCTAAAAAAGATCCATTTCTGTTTGATGAAACGAGAAAAATAAAAATAAAAAAAATAATAGATTTTAATATTTTGGTAGCAAAACGTTAAACGGGCGCTGTTCTAGTATTATAAAGATTAAAAGATCGAAACATGGCCACATGCTACAGAAAATGTTGCGATTCTATTCTGATCTGAGGACCAGGTAACTATGGTTACCTGGTCCTCAGATCTCTGCAGGGTAAATCCAGACAGCTAGCTAGACTATCTGTCCTATCTGAGGACTATGGTTACCTGGTCCTCAGATCTCTGCAGGGTAAATCCAGACAGCTAGCTAGACTATCTGTCCAATCTGAGGACTATGGTTACCTGGTCCTCAGATCTCTGCAGGGTAAATCCAGACAGCTAGCTAGACTATCTCTCCAATCTGAGTTTTCTAGTTTTCATTCGACCCTAAAACTACTTTTGGGGGGGCCTCTATCTTACTCATTTTAGGGGTACCAAATATATTAAGCATACCACGAACTTTTTATAGGATTGGTTCTACAAAAGACTAAAGAATACACATTTAACAATAAACACAACAATACTCATTCAGTGTTACCTACAATTTATCTATGACTGCACATGAATAGGAGCCTCTGTTTGGGGATAAAGGTGGGATTAAAAATGTGTGAAGTTATTTTCCAGTTAAGGACAGAGGGGGGGTTGTGGCTTCATAGTAAGGGGGAACTGGCCACCACTGTTCCCCCCACCCTCTCCCCACCGGCCCCTACAACCGCGACTGACAGACACTGCACTAGGACTATAAAATGACAAATTTGGGAACTTAAAAAGGGATTTATTTTTTGCTTTGCTAAGCCACCAAATCAGGGTAGAACCTACCCTTTAATCCAGTAATGTAGTCCTAGGGTCCGGGGTCCACAGGACATTTGATACGCTTAATAACTTCCTAATTAAAATGTGTTACAAAAAGGGTTTTGAGATGTTCCATCATTTCCATATAATCCATCATGATCTTGACAACACAACATGCCAAACTGACAGCTCCCATAAGGATCAAACCTGGACTCAGACAAGCTTGAGGAGGGGCCAGGTTGGAACAGGGGTACAGCTGGCGCACATGCACTGAGAGGTTTACGCCTTGACGCAGAGGTCCAGGGTTTGAATTTGACCTTGGACAATTTCCTGCATGTCTTCCCCCTCTCTCACCTAACGGTCCTGTCAAAAATTAAAGGTGGAAAAGCCCAAAAATTAAAGCTCGTGAAACCCTACATCTGTCCACTAACCAGGTCTGAAGCATCCACGCTGCATCGGGTTGCTCAGTGCCATAATGTGCTGCGTGATGCAGCCCCGCCCACTGGGACCTGTTGGATCAACACTGTGACCACGGCATAAACAATAAAGCTGGTTCTTGAATGTGCTTTGTTAAAGCATCCGTAGAGCAGGGGGGCGAGAGCCCGATCGATGCTTAAGATGTGTTGATTTAGATGGGAGGAAAGACGGCCAATGGGAGATGAGCGTCAGCACAGCGAAAAAAGTCAATGCCAATCTTTCTTCTCCCGCAACATCGACCCAAACTCACTGCTGTCCATGTCTCATCTTTTCTTATAGGCTGCATCCAGCTATGCATTCTGTACGCACACTGCTTTAAAGGCCACTGGACTCAAGCGGTGTGTGTGTGTGTGTGTGTGTGTGTGTGTGTGTGTAAAGGTGAAGTGAGATTTGATGGCTGCACTAGTGAAGTGACTGTGTGTATGTGTGTGTGTGTGTGTGTGTGTGTGTCTGTGATGATTTTTCTATTCATAGTCACACAAGAGGTTACTTTAGCATCAAAGCATTCCTTTTCAGATAACTGGGCTAATGGACAGAATCTGGTAGGACCGGGGTAATGGACCAGAGTCTGGTAGGACCGGGCTAATGGACCAGAGTCTGGTAGGACTGGGCTAATGGACAGAATCTGGTAGGACCGGGCTAATGGACCAGAGTCTGGTAGGACCGGGCTAATGGACCAGAGTCTGGTAGGACTGGGCTAATGGACCAGAGTCTGGTAGGACTGGGCTAATGGACCAGAGTCTGGTAGGACCAGGCTGATGGACCAGAGTCTGGTAGGACCGGGCTAATGGACCAGAGTCTGGTAGGACCGGGCTAATGGACCAGAGTCTGGTAGGACCGGGCTAATGGACCAGAGTCTGGTAGGACCAGGCTAATGGACCAGAGACTGGTAAAGAGATTTGATTCATCACTAGAACTGCAGGGATCAATTGATTAATCGTCAACTTTTAAAATTCTCCAATTCCAGCTTGTTAAAAATGAATATGTTGTAGTTTCTTCTGTCCTCTGGGACAGGAAACTGAATGTCTTTGAGTTGTGGACAAAACAAGACATTTGAGGACGTCATCTTGGACCTTTGGGGAACACTGATCCACATTTTTGGACTTGAACAAACAAATATGAGAACTGGCTGCCCGTCCATTTTAGGATTCATTTTAAAATTCTTTTATTTGCTTTTAAAGCCTTGAACGGCCTTGACCCACCTTACCTCTCTGCGCTGCTGCACCCCTACACCCCCAGCCGATCTCTCGGGTCAGCTGACCAGATTATAGACCAACAATCAACAGATTAATCGACTATGAAAACCATCGTTAGTTGCAGCCCTGTCCATCACATCGACAGTCATTTCTAACAGAACTAGAAGAATTTCTCCGACACAAGCTAATCTAACTGGGTCTAAGCCAACCTGGACCCTGGGACTTGGTCCAGTTTCCTGATATTTTAAACACAGTTTGACAGCAGTTGAACTGAAACGGTATGCCATTTTTCACTATTGTCTCACATTTGAGAGACAAAAGGATTCATTATTTAATCAAGGCAACCGGCAGATTAGTCAATAATGAAGAAAATCGTTAATTTTGGCTTTAAACAGCTGGAATCAGGGCTTGGCGATTTGAAGAAAAATCAGATATCGCGATATTCACGCCCTAATACCTCAAAGTACATGTAGAGGCGATATTCACCATGAGATTCAAGATAAATAATATTGGGTATTGTAGATATAATAACTAAGTGGCCAAAGGAAAAAAAATAATAGAGCTATCACAGAAATGACATCACTTTACTGTAATGTAGCTTTTAAAACCAGGAAAGGACAACACTTAAGCCATTTCCAGCTTTATGATTTCCAAAATTTAAGGCAATATCTAGTCTCATATATCACGATATCGATATAATATCAATATATTGCCCTACCCTAGCTGGAATCATTATCATATGTGTGGCTTATGTGTGTTTCTGTCTAGTGCCAACAGAAAAAGGGAACAAAACCTACTTAATAAAGCACCTTTTGTGCACAAAATGGTAAGTATATAAATATTAGGTTATGGTCATGGTTGTTCTCCCTCCTTTACTCCAAGCTGCGTCTACATGGTTCACATTTTGCATTCTGACATCTAATGACATCTAAGTTTAATTTGACATTTAAAGAAGTTTGAATTGATGCTATTACATCCTATACATGAGATTCAAACCCAATGGGAAAACGTGAAATCATGATGATGATGATGATGATGATGATCAGGAGGAGGAGGAAGAGGATGACTCTGTAAGCTGAGTCTACATGGTTCACATTTTCTTGCATACACGGACAGAAAAATGGCGTCTAAGTTGAATTTAGTTTAATTCGAAGAAGTCCTGAGTTCAAGCACACAAACTGATTTTATGGAAAATGATGTAACCGGAGAATCAGAATTGAACAACCTCAAATTCAACAGCAGCTTTCCAGGGAAACATTTCATCAAAACTCTTTGTAAACCTGACAGTATTTAATATGGAACTGTCTCTTAGAAATCTGCCACAAGCCAAAAAGGAAGCTTGTGCTGAGGGAAACGTGGACGGGCCAAGTTGATGCGGGTTTTCCATGGCCGCTAAGCCCGAACTGGGAGCATGCATCACCGCGGTGAAGGAGCACACATGCCCGCTCTCATTATGGACAAAGAGCTGAAAAATGAGCTGAAAAAAAAGAAAGAAAAAACCTTACTTACCAATACTCCTGAAACTCTCGGACAAAGTTCTCCTCAACTTTTTCATTTTGCCTATTTTCTCCGGGGGCTGGGAGGCTGGCAGCAGGTCGCACATTTCTTTTCAACCGAGTTTCGGGGCGGCGGGACGGGGCAGCGGACTGGCAGCGGACCGTCAGCCGACTGGCAGCGGACTGGCAGCGGACTGGCAGCGGACTGGCAGCGGACCGGCAGCGGACCGGCAGCGGACTGGCAGCGGTTAGAAGCGGGGGAAGTAGGACCGGGTCTCAGCGAGCCCTGCGGGGCTTCTTGAACCCTGCTGCGCTGCTGCTGCTGGGAAACAGGAAACGGAGCCTTAACGGCTCTCACTTCTCTCCTCAACTAGCAACAACAAATTCCTTCTGGAGATTTTCTCAACAATGCAACTCCATTTCCAAAGAGGCGATAAAAAGTCTGAGGCGAATCCGAACTGCGCACCGTGATTTGCTGTGTCGATAAAGCTCTAAGAGTGATGAGCTAGCTCGGACTTCTTTTCTTCTCTCAGCGTCCCAGGCGCTCCCTTGCTCCTCCACCGCAATCGAGATGTCATTTTTGGGATTCTCTATCTGGTTTCGAGCCCCTAGGCCCCGCCCTGGATGCGAGGATTGGAGGAACTCCCCTGGAGCACCGCGTTTCCATTGGTCCCTGAGATTGGCCGTCAGTCCGTGGGCCCCGCCCCGATGTGTGTTGCAGGAGGAGGGATGTTTCTTCCTCCGGGGGAGTCAGATTGTTTTCAGCGCCTCTCCTCGAGACCGCTGCCCTCCGAGCGACCCTGTGGCCGGGTACAGGGCAAGGTGTTCCCCGAGCAGCAGCCTCAGCAGCGGGGTGGTGCTCTTTTCACCTGGGCAAACCAGAGGGGGTGTTTCGGACTTAATCAAAGCTACCAGCTTAGCCCGACCTCTGCTGTGATCCGGGTTGGATTTAGAATCAGAATCTGAAAAGGGTTCATTGCCAGTGGCGTAGTCTGGATCAGTGATCTTCAGCAGGGGGTCCGGGGCCCTAGGGGGTCCTCAGTGTCAATGCAGTCTTAACATGACTCCAACATATTATTAGCATATATAAATCCAGTTATTCTAAGGATTGTGCCACATGTATTACTATTAAAACATGATTTATAAAACCAGGGATGGGGGGGGGGGGGGGGGGGGGGCGGAGATCTCCATTTTTTAGCAAACTGAAATTTTGAATGTCAAACACTTCACCTTCTGCATTCTGGTGAACACAAACATATTACACATCAATATAAAATAGACAATAAATACAGAAACAAATGTATACTGTGCATATAACAAAATGTTGGACACAATGAAAAAAAAGAGGCTGAATGGGTCGGGGGCAGAATGTGCATTTTGTCTAATGAAGATAAAGGACCAAATCAAATCTATTTAATTTATTTTTCATTTATTTGATTTATAAAGGTAAACACGTTAATCACCATTTCTGTGAGTGGGCCGGTGTTAGCCTACCGGCGTGTTTTCAACTGCAGTCCTTTGGCCAGATGTTGAGAGCAGAGACATTAGGGGTTAAAATGGACATCATGAAGACCGCTACAGCTACACAATAAGAAGCCGTGCAGAGTGGCAGGAAGCAGCAAGACATGCAACTCAACACAGTCAGGCAACACAGATCAGAGCCATTCTCTTGAACCACGCAATGCAGTAATAAGCAGTAATACTCAAAAATTAAATGAAATGCATCACTCATGTAGGAGAGCTTGGTGTTAAAAGTTGCAGTAATTCCTTTCAGTTTTATTTATAGTATCAAAACATAAGAGTTATCTCAAGATACTTTACATTCAAAGTGCTGTGGGTCTAGACAACAATATAATTCACAAAGACCCCACAGTTCCCCCGAGAGCAAGCATCAAGTGCAACAGTGGCGAGGAAAAAGGTCCTTTAAGGCAGAAACCCAGACCCGGGCTCTTGGTCAACTTGGCATTCTGGGAGCGCAGTGCTCTAGTGAGATAATGAGGTACCATGAGCTCTTTAAGATGTGATGGTGCTTGACTATTTAAAGCTTTGTAGGTCAGGAGAAGGATTTTACAGGAAGCCAACGCAGAGAAGCTAATACAGGAGAAATATGATCTCTTTTCTTAGTTATGGTCAGAAGACGTGCTGCAGCATTCTGGATCAGCTGGAGGGTCTTAAGCGTCTGAGGATGACAGGCGTGTAATTGTGTCAAAATCATGTTTTTTTTTTAATGTCTCTGTTAACATTTCAGCGATAATACAGTGCAGAAATAGGGTTTGGATATAACTGGAACTGGCACAATCTCCACTTCTGCGGCCTTTAATCCCAAGATCATGTCGTGTCACTCACACGGCGAATTAGGAGACAAGCAACATGGCTTGTGATACTCTTCATCTGTCTCTCTGTGTATGACTGGCGGAGTGTAGGTGTCAGGCTGGCTGGGTGTTGACTGAAAACAATGACCGGAGGTGTGTTTTCAAAAGAGATTGCAAGAATTTCCAAAAAAGGCACCAAATATATGCATCACTGCGTAGAAAGCTGAGTTCGTTTTGAGCATTTTGACACCAAACACAGTTATGTGTTATATGCAAATGCCCTTAGAAGGTGAATTTAGAAGAGATGTAAAAATCAAGCCCAGGAAAAAACAACACTTGTGGTGTATAACAATATCATGATATCTAAAATGTAACATACACCTATGTCAATATTATATGGATATGTTGCCAAGCCCTAATCTAGAAGCCAATTTACAATAGCATAGTTAGGATTGAAGCTAATTCAGGTCTATCCAACACCTGCATCAGTGATCTAAATCCTCCAGAAGCTGGCCCATGTGCTCTGCTCTGCTTCTACCATGTGTGTGTGTGTGTGTGCTGGCTGCTCTCGCAGCATGCCTGCACTGCAGTCGCCACTGCAGCTGCATGAGTAATTCAGAGGCATCGGGAGAACAATGGCGTGGCCGTGTGTGTGTGTAACTGACAGCAACGTCTATAAGCCTGGGACCTTTAACTGAGAGAGATGGATCAGGGACCTCCTCTCACTACATACACTGTATAAAATTAGGATGCATATTAAACTGGGCGTGCAATGACGTGTGGGCTGCCTATGTATCATACCTATTGATATATGATTTTATTAACCATGTTTTTGTGTTGTTGCATTAATGTGGCACAGTGAATCTTAAGTCTAAGGTTATTTTCACGTTTTCTTTACCGTTTGAAAGTATTTGCATATAACTGTTGACATGTGTTTCATACCAAAACGTTCAGAACAAACTCAGCTGTCTGGATAGTGACGCCCGATCTTTTTCTAGAGCCACGTTTAAAGAGATAATTTGGCGCTAAAGCTGACATGTAGCTGTTGGATTTTTGAAAGTCCTCAAATCTCCTTTTGAAAACCAACCTTTACTTATGATGTGTTTAAAATGAGTTCATCAAAGTCTTAGCTTATGATTAAAATAGTAAATAAATGTCTGAAAGGAAATTTGAAATATTGCTTTTGAGAGTCTTGTCAAACATTGAGTGGATGCACGGTGTGTCTTTTGTCTTTAGAGGGTTAACTCTATCGGTGGATGGTTACCTTAGTGACCACAGTACTTTACCTGTAGGCCAGTCATCGGGGGAGCAGCATGGTCTGAGTGGAAACACCTCTGGAATGCAGAGGGCTGGAATGTTTTACGGGCTAATTGCTTTGACTGGAGCACATGATGATTAAGACAAATGTCCAGCTTCATTAGTTTGAATTGGTCCTTCGTTACAGAGCCAGTGTTAATGATGCATGCACACATTGAACAGCACACCTCTAAAGTCTGTCACAACATTCTCTAATGTGGAGATCTTCCATAGGGGGTCAGGGACCCCTATGGGGCCCCCTGAGATACTGCAGGGTACAGCTGGTTGATATGGCAAAATATCCAAATTCGGGATATTTTTGAACAAATACATCAATGTGGATATCGTGGCGATGTTGTTAGGTTGATTATTAGTTCTTTAACAAAATATTAACACAAGAGTTTTGATAAGTAATCACCATTAATGTGGATACAATGACTAAGTGGGTAAAGACAACAAATAAATAATTTTTCATTTTTTTCCGAGAATGCAACATTTAAAAATATTAAAATCAGCGGTCTTTGTAAAATTAATTGAGGATAGTGTTCACTAAGGTAACCACCCACAGATACAGTTCATGCGAAGAATTCACTTCCAAAAAGTCTTCAGATGCCCAGCCCACAGTCAGAAACTATTTCCAATCTACAGAAGAAAGAAACAAAGTCTTGCTGTTGAAAGAGAGGTATTGTATTTATGTGACAGAAGATATCTGGGGTACAATCAATATGTGGGATTTTTATTAAATCAATTCTATATGTACAAAGTGCAAAGATTGATATGAAACTACAACATTTAAAAAGAGACCACTCACATGAAGAAAGAAGGCAAAAGAACTTAGCAGGAAGTTTTAAAACAAGCTTCACCTCACAACACTGCATCCTCAGCACGGGTAGAGATTGGGTTATTGTTTAATAAAATGTAAAAGGGTGATTTCTGTCGGGATTGGATCGTTGTGAACGAGGCATTTGTCTCATTGTTTGGCGTTTGCGCGAGCAACGGGCATCACTCGAAGCTAAAACTAAGCGCCAGCTCCACATGCTGCCTGTGGAACTCCTCCAGCGCAGCTGCTTCACTCGTTCTCAAACTTGCTGTATGGGTGGTCCGAGTCAGTCATCAGACCTGCGCAGAGGAAAGGGGGGGGGGGGGGGGGGGACACATTAGAAAACACACAAGTTCATGGCGGATCAGAGAACATGATGCGGCGTTCATTTGCTTTCCTACTAAGTAGTGGTTCTCAAACGTAGACCACGTTACTCCACAGACACTTGATGAAGTCATTTGGAAAATCCACCAGAGCTCTTCTTACAGCTTTAAAAATCAGATGTTCAGTGCATCGCTGAAATGGTTCAATTCATCAAATTCAATGATCATAATCAACTGGAACTGTCTAACAGGAGAAGAAATCTACTACAGTGCGCTGAAAGACGGAAAAACTAAATAAAAGAACCTGAGCGAAACAGGTCCATGTAACACTAATCAGTTCAACTTTCTAACCACAAACGGACATTTGGATAACAGAAAAATGGCTTCAAATATACAATTTTTTATTTTTTCCCCCCATCTTGACAAATACATTTTTGTTGCCCTTATTTCCTTAGACTAACTCATCATTGCACCAGAGATAGTTTGCTATATATTACCAACAGCAATGCATACGTTTATTTTCACTATGCAGTAAAAGTAATGTTTTCCCTGCAGGACTATATTGGGAAATATCAATAGTTGATCTCTTGATGATCTACTAATGTTTGTGGTGATGGCGGGAGCAAAGGCAGCTTGTGATTACAACAAGAAAAAGCAAAGCTTTCTTTACAACCTGAACACTTGTCTGTCCCGCCCAACATCCTACTGGAGGGAATAAAATGAAAAAGAAAGTGATGGTACAGCAGGAGTAGAACATAATGTGTGTTCTACCCAACATATGTGTACTTCTGTTGGCGTCACTTAAAAGTGTAGAAAAAACTAAATTAGTTAGAGAGTATTCTTTTCATTAGGTAGGGTATGGGAAAGACAAATTCCAAAGTTGCCCGAACACATTTGAACATCTCCAGTCATAGATGCATGTGTACTGGCTGTGGATTTGGATTTTTGGGTGTTTTTTACAGTACATGTCTCTGTAGGGGGAGTTAACTGGAAACCAGTCTAAACAGGAAAAACAACAGCAGCTGGGCTGAAGGACTTCCAAAGGCAGCTGAGGGGTTCTCTCCACTATAACATGGTTAGACCTTAAGACCATGAGACGTTAGCATGGAGAGGTTAGACAGTCAGACAGCGGTGCATGTTAGGCCTCGTTCACTCTGCCTGCGTCGCCGGGTCAGACAGCCCGGCATAAACGCAGTTCCTTCCATCCATTTTGACTGGAGGAAGTGTGTATAAGCTGCTGCGGGGGTTGCTTAATGGGGGAGGCCTTTGGCGAAAAGTTGAGACCAAGTTCACTTTTGGAGAAATGCAACGCAAATGAAGCTGCCTTCAAGTGCGGTCGGAAACGACGACATCTTTAAACGATGTGAAGTAAAACAGTAATCATGAAATATAAAGCCTACTTGTGCTACTTTGGGGGGTTAAAGAACAACAGTTCCAACATATGACCCCCCAAAATCCTTTGAGCTTGTTAACACTTTAAACCAAGATGTAATGAGCTCTAGAGCTGCTGGGTATAATAATTATAATATGCTGTAATCATAACTCAACATATACCACATAACATTATAACACGTCTATTGGTTGGTCCCACCCAGGATGTAATGTAGCTCTCTGGATTGGGTTTTACAGGAGAGACCTGAATCAGTATGAAAGCAATCCCTGTGGAAGTAAACTAATGAGAGCAGGAGGCCCGAGGAACAGACCCCCATCCATCACTCTGTCACGTTGTCTGTACACAAAACCACAGTGACGCTGCCAGGGGACTCGCTGCTAGCCACACACTGTAAAGAAATACTTGTCTCTTAAATGACACTAACTGCATTCAAAATGTCTGTAGAACATGAAGAGGGCCCTTACGTGACAACAACATGAGTTTTCATCCAGACATTGCTTAAATTCACCTACCCTGTCTCTATCCTGCCGGTAGCTAGCTCGCCCTGCTAACTGCTAGCTGCCGTCCGGGATGTTCAGCCAGGCTTCTGGGAGTATCCATTTTGTGTGTGACCAATCTGGTGTTGGTGAACAGGAGGGTTCACCCACTGGTTTGTTGCCTCAAGTTTGGCAATTTGACATTGCTAAAATGTATAATTTAGTGCTCTTTAACAGTTTGATTACCACATAACCAAATTTGTGGGAGAGGGAGAAGAACTCATCTTGCAGAGTGCCCCATGCACAGGGTCACTACAGATGAATAGGATTTTGCCCCATTTGGACTGTAGTGCCAGTCTGGTGCTCCACACAGACCTGGATAGTACAGGACATGATCCCAAAGACAACCCCTTCGTCTGCTGCCTCAGTGATCTGCAGCACCTTGCTCACAGTCTAAGGGGACTTACATAGGACAGCATTGTAAGATAAATTATGCTTAGATTGATTCAAGCAGACAGGGGGGAGTGTAACCTATATGTGACCCAAATTGCCTTGCTTGAGCACAGAAGGCATATACTGCTGAATAATGCATTGCTTGCACAGGGTATGGAAATTAATGTCAATGACAATGTCCTAAAAAATCGGAAACCAATTCAACACGCATCTGAGACCAAGCCGACATTAACAGAACCGGGAGGCACTGTGTTGGAGTCCTGATCAACTCAAGTACAGCAGGTGTATACATCTCAGGGATAGATGGGCACAGAGTCCGTCAAACCATCACAGCTGAGGTAAAATGGACTATATTTGGTAATTAAGGCTGTCAAAATTAATGAGTTAATAATTCAAATTCCTTTTATTTCCATTAATTTGTATTTCAGTCCCATGCATGCAGTCCACAGAGCCCGGGGCTAGCGCTCTCCTCCTCTGTCCTGTTAGCAGCAGCACTGCGCAGGCAGTCAGTCGGGGTGGGAAGGAAACAAGTAATCTGCATGTACTGTCCATGTGAACGGAGTCACCAGTGGAGTAGTCCAGTCTCAAAGAGCTAACCACTTGAAAAAAACATCCTTTTTAAGATACATTTAGAACAGATTAAAAGAGGTATGATTAATTTGGGATTAATCACGTGTTAACTATGGACCCTCATAGGCGCCCAGGGGGCTCAGGTGGTGGAGCGCGCCCATATACTGAGGCTTATTTATGGATGCGGAGGTCCAGGGTTTAAATCTGACCTGCGGCAATTTCCTGCATGTCTTCCCCTCTCTCCCAGTTCAAATCTATGATGTCCTGATGATGAAAGGCAGAAATGCCAGAACTTTGGCCACCCATGCGATTAACCGACTGACAGCCCTAATGGGAGCACAATGTAGACCAAAATTCATACGTACCATACTTCTTGCGGATCTGATCGTGCCTTGCCTTTCTCTCCACGTTCCTGTAAAGAAACAGAAGAAGAATCAAAGGTAAGGAAAAATACTTCACTTTACACCATCCAAAGAGGAAAAACAATGGCATGGTTGGATTTTAGTTCAGGTCAATTCTGCATTCCCACTGTCTTGTAACCAATGAATCCAAGTGTGAACACGACAGGCCATATTTAAACGATCTAAACACACAGTGTTACTATTATGATGGCGGATTTGCTGAGCAGGACGGAGAGATGTTCAGGAGGAGAAACTGATCTGCTCGTGCGTGAAGTGAAAACACGCTAGCAGATCATATCACAATACTATTTTACATTGTAATATTTTGAATCTTCTGCATGTCTGTGTGCTGCTGGGCCTTGCATGTGTATCAAGCATAGTGTGCTCCCAGACAGCTACCTCAAGATAGCAATACGCCCAGAATGCACCTGAACACACCTCCCTGTAAAACCAGCCCGCCCAGAATGCACCTGAACACACCTCCGTGCAAGACCAGCACACCCAGAATGCACCTGAACACACCTCCCTGTAAGACCAGCACGCCCAGAATGCCCCTGAACACATCTCCGTGCAAGACCAGCACACCCATGGGCGCAGGTGCTTTTGCTGCGTCTGTCTTAAACTAGCAAAGACGCGTCAGGCCTTGTGCTGCACTGTGCGGTGTACGAGGGCCACATGGACTTACAGATAGTATTCACTGGACAATGGGATTGACGTCTTCCAACGTCATCAGCACAAAACCTCCAAATGTCAAAAAAAGGGACGCAAGCATGGTTAAAGTATCAATAGTTTCCCATGGATATTATGACAAGGTAACATTTTCTTCACATCACTTTCTTGACAGTTCACAATCAGAAGAGAGGACTTTTAGTTTAGCTTTTGTATAGTCTTGGGTGTCCAGACCTTCCTCCACAGCGCTACGAAGGAAGGTCTGGCTAGACCACATGACATTCTTGGATGGGAGGACAACGTGGTCTGGTTTAGTGGCATTTCTTTAAACCAATAACAATCATCTTGGGTGGTTCTAAAGCCCCTAACACACTGACCAAAAGGCAGTTGGACTGATTAGACAATTGATGATTGGACAAACGCGTCAAATGGGTCTGGTTTCTCTGGAAATTCAAAGCCTGACTGTCATTCAGAATACAAGCTCATATTATTCTACATTTATAGCATTTTAAGGAGAAATAGGCTGTGCAGTTACTAAATCTTAATTTCATATCGACAAAGGTCAGTTTAAAAGATTTTCCTCAGATTTTGAGAGACTCTAGTCACGCTCACCCCGCTCCTCATTTCCGGGTTAGTTCTCCACCAATCAGATTTGTCATTTGAATCTGATTGACGGCAGTGCAGGCCTTCTGACCGAGCATGTCAGGTCGGCCAAAATGAAGGCCGCCGGCCCCTCCACACTACTCCGGACGGACGTTGCCAAAAAACACACCAAACAGACTCGAGTCACCAACCCCGCCAGACTCTCCGACGGCCAAGTAGGTTGGTGTGGCACGGCCCTGAGCTCTGGACACAGTAACAGCACATCTTCAAAACGTGTCAAGAAGGAACTTGTTTTGGTGAAACGTGTGTACGTCCGAAGGTTGTTTTAGTAATGTACAGATAGTCTAGCCAGCTGTCTGGATTTACCCTGCAGAGATCTGAGGACCAGGTAACCATAGTCCTCAGATTGGACAGATAGTCTAGCTAGCTGTCTGGATTTACCCTGCAGAGATCTGAGGACCAGGTAACCATAGTCCTCAGATTGGACAGATAGTCTAGCTAGCTGTCTGGATTTACCCTGCAGAGATCTGAGGACCAGGTGACCATAGTCCTCAGATTGGACAGATAGTCTAGCTAGCTGTCTGGATTTACCATGTAGAGATCTGAGGACCAGGTAACCATAGTCCTCAGAAATCTGGAGGTTAGAGCGCCATCCGGCGAGATTTCCGGTGACACCTGAACAATCCCATAAGTGGAACACTGTCAATATAGACTAGCTTTTAAATTGCTGCTTTGATCACATGCTGTATTTATTACCACAACATTCTGTGGCTGGTCTGCTTTCCTTTTACACCACGAACCCCACCAGTCTGCCGGTTGGGTTAAGTCATACTTCTACTCGTTGCAGACCTTCACCCGATGCAGACTTCACTGCATACAGATGGCAGTGAAAGCCAAAGAGAGCAACCGGCCTGCTGTCAGTCCATAATTTAGCCTTTCTGAGGAGTTACAAAAAGCCTGGGAGGAGGTTTTTGTGATCTGGGCCTCCCGGGCCTTCACACTTCAATGCCTCTCTGCACAAAAAGCTGGTGTAAATCAGCTCGTTTTTTATTTGAGTAATCTGTGAGCAATCAGGGTGCCTGAGCTCTGACTGCCATCTGTCCCCCCCTCCCCTGCTGCCGGCTTGTATGCAAGTAATTGACTGACATGTTCACACACTCCCTATACATAGATATGGCTGCATTCAACAAGTGGGAAGCAAAGACGGAGGGGAAAAAGTGGAAAGGACTGAATCTTTTCCAGCACTCATCCATGGAAATGCTGAGCTAAATTGAACATGTAATTTTCAATGGCCCAGCACAAGATAAGAAACAAGTAAGTTCTATTAAATTGAACTATTTGTCATTAGTTTCCCCAGTATTTTTACTGGTTGATGAAGATTTAAATCAATTTGAAAAAAAAAAAAAATCGGCATGAAAGAAAGGGTTTGGGACCACCTAGGAGAATGTTTATTGGCTTTCTTTTTTGAAGTAGGAAAATCTAAAGGTAAAGTCAAATGTGGGTGCATTGGGATTCTCACATTTAGCAGTGTAAAGCTAGAATAGACCCTTTTACAGTGAACATTTTGACATAGTAGGAAAGAAAAATCAAATTGATAACAATACCTATAGCTCAGTTCCATTAAGTGTCTCAGTAGGCTATTCTAGTGAGCCAGCATGCACAATACCAGGATCTCTACTAAATGGAATGCAGCCATCATTAATGTTACTAAACACAGATGTGCTTTTCTTCAAGACTAGTCGCTGTAAAAAAGGTCTTCTGTTGAGATGCACAAAAACATCTTTGCAACCTTGGCAGAGGAGGGTTGTCTGGGTGGCCAATGAACACACACACCAAATCTCAACGATTAGTACAGACCTTTATGTAAAAAAGCAAGCCAACTGGTTAAAAACAGGAAACTAAATTCCTCTTTACAGCACTTATTATCATATCCTCGTACTGTCCATTCACGTTGATGAATGGATCATTCCCCCCCCCCCCCCCACGGTTACAGTGATTTGTTTACTGTCACGGTGTGAAAATGATTTCTGTTTTCTTCTAATTTTCTTGACAATGTGGTTTATTAAACGTAACGCTGCTTTTAGATCAAACATACATGAACGTGACCAAATGACACCACTGCACGTTCGCCTACATGAAGCATCATCAGAGTTTAAAAGGGCCTAACAGTAAGGTCAAAGAGCTGCTAATAAATGTGTTTTTCATTATTTTGATAGCAATAGAAGCTTTAGTGGTGTAAATACAGTTTCAAAAGGAGTTCCTCCCTTGATAAGAGCAAACTTGTAACAAAAATTATGACAGAGAACATTTCTAATTATGTGGGGTTTTTTAAATGTCACAGCAGTAATATCACTTCGCATACCAAAAGCTGAAAGGTTCAATCTCTCGTGGGAGCTGTTAAGGATTTCCCCAGGCTGCTCTCCAGCCCGGGCTCAGAGGAGGATAAAGGTTCAGTGCTGTGAGCTGGCTCTCTGGGGTCCAGGCTGCAGTGTCTGGAGGCACTAGTCTCTCCCATGACGGGTCCAATGTATTCTAAAAGTCCTGTTCACAACGGGAACTGCATCTATGTAGGTCACTGCACTAACTCCAACTTCAGAGATCATGCTCACTGCAGGAAACCCTTGCGAGATTCTGTGGCAAGTGAGCAAAAAGCTCATAGAGGTTGGATTAATCCCCCCCCCCCATGTTCCCAGCACTGCAAGTGATGATGATGATAAACCAAAGTTACTGACTCTGTTTCTGCTCAACTGACTTGCTAACACATCACCCAGCCATCACGGCGGATGAGGACACTGTGAGCACAGGCACTAAATAGAAAGATGAGGCTGAAACATTTATTGGGTCCAGGAGGAGGAAGGCTTCCAGGTCTGCCAATTCAGTGACTAGCACAGGGTTTCATTGACAGTGGCGGGCACTCCACAGGAAGTAGCCCACTCTATTTATGAGTGCATTACCAAAGAGCAGCTGCTTAGCCTTGACAATCCAATTGGTGTTTTGGGATGCGAGTGGAGGACACGGAGCTCCTCCTCTGGGACACAGACTTGTTGGGGCTACACACACAGCCTCACAAACACACACACACACACACACACACACACACACCAAACATACAACGGGCCCTTTTGTTGGAGACTATGAACTATTCCGTTGCAGGAAAGCCCATGTAGGACCTGCTGAGATATCATGAGGCAAAAACACCCAACCAGTTGACAGAAAATGATTAGATCTTAATGGTATTTTCTTAGTTTAATCTTTTTTGTAGTTTGATATGATGATACAGCTAGTTTAATATTATTAGGCCCAAGCACTGAAGTGCAAAGTAACCTACTGTTTTTGTAAGAATTATTATTGTGCACCTCACTCGTCTCTCTCCTTTCTGAGGGTCTTAGCACGCGGGAAAACTCACTAAAACTTGCACACATGTCAGACCTACGGAAAATCACAAAGTTCTGCAGTGATTGGTCTTGGGGGCTGCCCTGAATTCAACAAACGTAATGAGCTAAAGTACAAACGTTCAGGGAACATGCGTATCATCTGGAATTCTATTATTCTATTTTTAGGAGAAAAAAAAACTCAAAAATTTAAAATGTACAGCCTAGAAGGAGTTGGCGCCCACATAAAGACCGGGGAGCTTCGCGAGATTGTTCAGCGATTTGGCCCTGTCAGCGGGCTCAATAGCGCCCCCCTAATGCGTGGAAGGCCTTAGCTTTACCAGATAGTAGCCTCAGCCTAGTACTGGAACTATGGGGACCTAATGGGATGAGGAAGAGGTGGAAAGGCCAGCAGCCGTATCATTTTGAACCTGCCAGACGTGAGAGGGCAAATGAGGAATTGCTGAGAGTTGGGGAAGTCTCCTGGTGAGTTGCTATTATTTAGCAACGCAGCAGTGCAGACAATAATGACTTTTTTTTTTTTCACTGTCAGTGAATTGCACCGAGTGAAAGTCAACGTTTTCTTTCTATCTAGTGGCATGTACGTGCCACAGGATGTATATTTTAACTGGCTAAACCTGCTACACACATGGTGTGGGAGTGTGTGGGTCACACGTGAGACGGAGGTTATAGTTGAATAATGATAGATATTGATTATAGTGAATGTGTAGTGTTGGATTGTCCACGGTATGTAACGTGTGCAACGTAGCCAGCCCATAAGTCATGATAATCCAAGACAAAAAAACACAAAGACCTCTGTGCACCTACTCGAACCACTGAACCAACCTGGCCACAGAAATCTGGTCAAACCTGCAAACTTCTACTTGCTTTAAATAATTGTTCTTTCTTTTGCATTCTTATTATACTTATTTATTAAATCCTTTTTTGAATTCAGAAGTTGTAGTGTCCTATTGTTCTTATGATGATGTAGCTTCTTTCCCATGTTGCTGCTCTGCTTTTGTCCCTGTAATTTGACTCTCAGTGTAAATGACAGCGACCCCTCGATGATCTCCCGAGAAGAAATAAAGGATGAATAAATGGATGAATATATTCTTACCGTTCCTCAGCACGCTGTTTGATCTCCTCTCTCCTCCTCATAAATCTCTCATCATCTCCATCCGGCCTTGACAAAAGGAGCCGTGGAGAGTGTCAGATTTACAGAGCAAGAGAACAACAAAACACACTCATCTGGATGTGACAAATCACTTACAGTACTTCTACATATGGTCACATATTCTTTTCACACAGTTAAACAACTTTGAGTACTGCCTTGTCACTTGAGCCACAACAGGAAACTGTTGGTCAAAAGTAAACAGAGCTTTTTCTACATAAACAATGAGCATCACCTTGGATAATGGAATTACTAATGTAAAAGAAGCTGAGCAATCAGGAGGTGAGAAAATAAAATTGCCTCTAGGAAATGTAACCACAGGGTCAGTTTAAATGAATGTTTGATATGTGTGTGTGTGTGTGTGTGTGTGCGGCACACTATGTCCCCTTTTCTTGTGACAGATGATAGACATGAACACAACTCTAACACCCACAGGACTGTCAGTGTGTGACAGGCCAGCCTGCAGCTGATTGACTGACACGACATTTTCATTTCACTGCCGCACAATGACAGAAATACACACACAGTTGTCTTGTAAAGGAAGCTGAACTTGTGAAGCTACAAGAGAAACAGTGAATGCAGCCCTGATTCATGGGTGCTCCACTTGAGAACTTCACTGCACTCAACAGTTGTTCGCCACAAAGCAATTAAGAACTTTTCTTAACCTTTTATTTGAGCACAGAGCTAATGTCACGGAGGAACTGAACTTTAATTCGAGACATGGCTGCTGCCTTTATTCAAATGTTAATCTAACGCTTTGTTTAAGGTCACCAAGTTGCCAATGCATTTGGTATTAATGAAACCCGTTACAACAGCACTGTAACAGATCCTATCTTTATGAGGCTCAGTTTGTCTTGACACTGTGTCAAAGAGTTGTTGACTCAACTGTACAGTCATGAGGAGATAGTCAGGGTTGGTGCTGCCTTGGTCCCGCATTGCCAGACCTATCTCCACAGTGCTGCAGAGGAAAGTCTGGCAACAGGAGCATTTACTACTGAATAAAAACACAATGGTTTTGGGTGGTGCTAAGCTCCGGACGCAGCGATGGTGACTTTGCAAAATAGTCCCAGGGAGGAACTTGTTTTGGTGGAACACGTGTACGTTCAGAAGTAGTTTTAGTCGTCAAAAGAAAATTCTTGATTTATCCCGTAGAGATCTGAGGACCAGGTAACCATAGTCCTTAGAAATCCACCACAGGTTAGAATTACAACCCAAAGGAAGAGGAAGGGGACGGATTGGCTGAAAATGCGGGACATTGTAATGAAGTGAACTGTTGACACAATACAGATCCGTGAGCTATTTAAATGAGCTAGTACATGATTCCACCTCATTATCTCTTACCAGTGTATCTCTGTGTGTACCAGTTAGAGAGGACATGCCCTAGACATATTCTTTGTTATTCTTTACAACCGTTATCCAAAAGAACCAAGCAGACCTGCTTTGTTGCACCATCCAAATGTTCCTTAAAAACATTTTCAGACATTAAACTCCGGTCTCAACGTTAACCGGAACCTCTTTAAACAGTGAGTAAAACAGTAAAGCGGAAAGTGAGGGACATCCAGGGGAATTCCCGGCAGGTGCTGAAACTATCCCGTAAATGAACCGTCGTCGATATAGACTAGTGCTGCAATGGACTGCATTATCACCTCTGAACCTCCTGAAGAGGTCATGCTATCTGGTCTCCCACTACAATAATCTGCAGATTTGTATAGTCTGTGAAAGTTCTGCGTGGCAACCGAAACGTCTTTTTTTATACTTCTATCTATCAAAACATATATATGTTACAGTGGCACTAAAATGTCACAGTCATTCGACTTTACCTTGATCGGCGCTTCTTGCAGCAGCAGCAGCAGCAGCAGCATGCAACAACGCTGATGATGATGACTCCACCAAGGACAGCCAGGGTAATGATCAGGGCTTCAAAGTTCACTGAATCACACCAGAAGACCAATCATTAATATTCAAAAGCATCATTTGTTCTGAGGTCACATCATAAACAAAACCTCAAACTTTAGGCGCCTTTCCTTTGAATGGAAACTCAACTGGTTTGGCAATGGTGCCCCCTGCTGTTGTCTGGGCAACACTACAAGTCACCACAGTAGAGTGATGAAACTCCACGCTCCACTTTCATTTCCAGGGAAAACATAACAGAGTGAAACATAACCGAGACATCAATCAAGACTTGTTTGAAACCACTTCAGCAGACACGTAACGGTTTATCAGTTTGGTTGGAAACCCAGCAGTAATTAGGTAAGGTTGGTAGGTTTCCACAACTTGAAAACATTAAATGTTCTTCCCATACATCTCTTAGTATTAATTTTATAGTCTATCCACAAAAGTTAAGCTAAAACCTATCTATGGCATCAATGACTACAACTACTTTCTGGCTTATGTCTTGTAAAGTTATCTATTTTGTGTAAAACATCCACACCACCCCTTTCACTTTAAAATGGAACCACTCTCCTCAGGCCGTAGATTCAGAGTACCACAATTAGAGTAAAAACAGCCTTGTTCCCTATGCAATAACTTGGCTTAATTTGCATGTGTAATTTTGAATTTTCTGAATTATTTTACTTCTGTGCAATTTTATTCGCCAATTGTGGACCAGGTAGATCATCCTTGTTTATTTTGTTCTCTATAAATGGCTAACCCTTTAATGCGTTAATTTGTTTGACAAAGGCAAGAACGTAACACACGTTCATTAATATCACAAAGAGATGCAGTAAAGCTTTGATATGCAGACATTTTATAACTGGAAAAACCATTCACAAAGATCCCATTTCCAATGGAACATATAGTTATTATGGCCAGTCATAAAGGCCTCTTCTGTCTCTGATCATCTGTATGCCAGCATGTCTGTTTTGTATTCACCTGCATGTGTATATTTCTCTCCTCCACACAGCATCCATTTTATCTTTTAAATGTTCGAGTATGGCCACTCGGTATCTGCACTGTGTTTATGTGATTTAACTGAGCTTTGGGCCTTTACAAAACACATGTTTGAGATTTGTTCATTGGTTAAAATGACTTCACCCAAAGAATTTTCAACCACAAAAACTCCTTAGCTGGATACTTTCTCCATCTGGCTGGCTACTCAGACATCAGGGGAACTCCCCAGTCCTGGACTTTTATTTCTCTCTGTAACTTCTTGACTACTACTACTGCACAGAGAGGAAATGGTTCTCTTCTATGAAGCTGGTACAGAAAATCAACCACGCAAGAGAGGAAGCAGGTATAGTGCTACAGGAATGAGATCATAAGTTGATCCTGAAGCAACATGAAGTGGAGGGACCACAGGGTTTTGGCTGGCTCCTCTCATGTAGCTTTGCAAATGGTGCCTCTCAGCGAAAACACTCCAGTGTTTGTCTAGTAAACCATCCTGCAGCTATTTGCCTCCTAAACTGTAACGAACCAGTTTTTCACAGCGCTCACTCCTTTAAGGCAAGTGTTGAAGTCAAGGTCTGCGGGCCAAATCCGGCCCATTGCAGATAGATTTGGGCCCGCCTAGTAATGCGCCAAACCAAAAGCACAGGAAAATGTTTTTCAAACTACAATTACGTAACATCCAAAGCTACATTTGGCAGGTTTTCCCGACTTTGAGGCTCATAAATTGCCACAAAAGCAGAGCTTTCATATTCAGGCTGCAAAACAGGTGACTGTAGAAATGTTATCATTGTTTTTCTTGATTTTTTCAATTCTATGATGGCTAAGGAAAGTTTTTGATGACTGTTGTAGTGCTTTATGTTGAAAGAAATGAGTAACAAAACCATCTAAGAAAGCCACAAAAAAGTTTGTAAAAATTACTAAAAAAGCTACACAGATGTAGAAAAGAAAGCGACATGCAGAAAGATGTTTGACTTTTCAATGAAACAAAAGAATAAAAAAACTCGACATCTGTCTGGCCCTTGATGAGATCATCTCTTAGTGGAAATGAGTTTGACACCGCTGTTTAAGGACTTCCACCTGCACATCGCAGTTACTGTATTGGTTGATGATCTCCGTTTTGCATGTTAAAATGGCAATCCGATAATACATCTACCGAGTAATAAACAGGAAATCAACTTCCTCATTCCAGTCGCCCCCTCCACATGTAATGTGTGACGTATGCGTAATGTAATGTCATGTAAACAACTGTTAAACAAGCAGAAGATAGACTTGAAAACGACAGCTAATCTCTATGTTTTCTCCAAAGTCAGGCTGTAGCAGACTCTCGGAAATATTAATATTGTTCTTTTTTTAACCAGTTTTGTAAATTGGTGCTTTATATGTTTCTCAAATTGTCAACAACGACAGGTTAATGCATAGATTTGTGTGACTTTTGGTAACACAGACTCACAGCCTAATCCAATAAAGCCTCATTTCAGAGAGAACTCTTTAGAACACCAGAGAGACAATAATTGCGGTCTTTTAAATTAGCAAATGAAAGAGAAAGGACACATAGTGATATATTTCACACCGTAATAAGACTGATCAACTTACACCAACACACTCCCCAACGGGCCTCGGCCAAATGGCACACCGACGCTGGAGGCAGCAGCCAGCTCACCGGGTATTCTGTGCAGTTGTTGGTGGAGAAGCACCAGAGACACTATGGAGACAAAACACAGATCAGCCCTCTGTATGTGCTTCTATTAATATTAATCAGGACTTAGTACTAAATGTAATACTTTTAGGCACCGACCAAATTGCCTCTAAAGTATTGAGTATATAAGAAATGCCTTTCATTCAATACCAAATGTCCTTCATTTTCAGCCAGATGTCCGTCCCCGTCCTCTGTCTCTGTGTTGGCGTTGGAACCTCTGGTGGATTTCTGAGGACTATGGTTACCTGGTCCTCAGATCTCTACAGGGTAAATTTAAGATTTTGTCTCTTGATGACTAAAACTACTTCTGAACGTACACATGTTCCACCAAAACTAGTTCCTACCAGAGACTATTTCGCAGGGGCACCGTGGCGCCGTCCGGAGCCTAGCCCCGCCCAAGACGACTGTGATTGGTTTAAAGACATGCCGAGAAACCAGAGCACGGAATGCTGTGTGGATCAGCCTGACCCTCCTCTGCAGCGCCCCGGAGGAAGGTCTGGACATGCGAGACTACTGCTTTACTGAGTTAACCAGCGCAGGCGGTTAGAGTGGATCTTTAGTCGTGTTGTTGGAGGTCCAGGCTCCCGCTTAATAAATAAACAAGGGATCATAAAATTATGATTCATGCCAGCAGTTTGGAAGTTCGGGCAAAGGTCTGCTCTTATCATTCAAACGCTGCTCTGATCACCAGCGGTGGAAGAAGTACTCAGATCCTTCACTGCCATAAAAGTACTTATATCACACTGTAAAAATAGACTGTAACAAGTAAAAGTCCTGCAATGAAAATGTTACTTAAGCAAAAGTACGTAAATATCATTAGGAAAAAGTACTCAAATCTAAAAAATCCTCCCATGTTAGAAAGAGTAGAGGATCCAGCAGGCCGTTATATTGTTGCTAGGCTACTATATAATAAAACATCAGAATATAAACTACATTTGTTTAGTGTGCAGAAATATGAATGTGTAAAGTAACTAGTAACTAAAATAACTAGTAACTAAAGCTGCCAGATGAATGTAGTAAAGTAACTAAATAGTAACTAAAGTAACAAGGAACTAAAATACCTAGGAACTAAAGCTGTCAGATGAATGTAGTGGAGTAACTAAAGTAACTAGTAACTCAAGTAACTAGTAACTAAAGGAACTATGAACTAAAGCTGTCAGATGAATGTAGTGGAGTAACTAAAGTAACTAGGAACTAAAGTAACTAGGAACTAAAGTAACTAGGAACTAAAGTAACTAGGAACTAAAGCTGTCAGATGAATGTGGTAAATTAACTAAATGAAATAGGAACTAAAGTAACTAGGAACTAAAGTAACTAGGAACTAAAGCTTTCAGATGAATGTCGTGGAGTAACTAAAGTAACTAGGAACTAAAGTAACTAAAGTAACTAGGAACTAAAGCTGTCAGATGAATGTCGTGGAGTAACTAAAGTAACTAGGAACTAAAGTAACTAAAGTAACTAGGAACTAAAGTAACTAAAGTAACTAGGAACTAAAGCTGTCAGATGAATGTCGTGGAGTAAAAAGTATTTATAATTGTTTTAAATATTTCTCTCTGAAATGGAGCGGAGTAGAAGTAGAAAGTACCATGGAAAGAAAAGACTAGAGTAAAGTACTTGAACATTTGTACTTAAGTACAGTACCTGAGTAAATGTACTTAGTTACATTCCATCCCCTGCAACCTTACCTTAGCATGTGGAACACAAGTGTCACATTTTTTGAAAGTAGAGCAGGCTGAAAAGAGATAAAGAGAAACGTTATGTCAGCTAGCTTAACGTTAGCCGCATGTAAACAGTAAGTAGTATTAAAAAAAAAAAAAAAAAAAAAAAAACACTATTTCACTAGTTAGCTAGCTAACTCTGACGTGCTATAACCTGGCATTAAAGTCTCTTATTACCATGCTAAACGGTACCTCTGTGAACTGTAAAAACGAGTGTGCTTCGAAGTAGCTCCGGTGTAACTTACGGAGTGGCGGCGGTGGAGAGGTCTGGCATTCCCCGAGGCTAACCAGGCTCAGGCACAGCACGACGCCGCCGCTTAACACCCATATGCTCGCTGTTTGTCTCCCGGTTGGAAAAGAAGCCATAGTTAAAACCTCAACACAGCTGCGAAAGCTTAACTTTGTCTAAAAAAAAATACACAATATCTGCTCTTCTACAGTAGGGGCTCGCCTTTCTCACTCTTCTCGGTAAACACTGCTGTTTCTGTTTGCATCCAACCAACTGTTGTCACTTCCTGGTTCTCTAGGGTTAGCGCGTTTTGGGAATCTTGACAGCCCGGGCGGGAGGGGTATATTCTTTTAACGAGTTAAATTAGTAACGACCGCCCGCTCAGGTTCACAGGTCCTGGAACGCAGTTAAAACATTTCCATTTCCATTTTGTCTCATTATCACTCATGTTGATACATGCTTCAGGGCCAGAGGTGCACGCATTCTCTCGGATCAGTATCAATATATATCTATATATATCTATATATATATATATATATATATATATAGATATATACCTATAAAAAAAATGCAATAGGCTGCATGTAAAACAAGCTTATATTTGCGTTTGGGATTTTCGAGAGTTCAAGAGTTTTATTTTCCATTTTACCGGAGACTAAATATGCATCTGCATTTCATTGCACATGTTTTCATTTCACATTTTTATATACTTACCTTTGACATGTCTATTTATGATGATTTTGTCAGCTGGTATGATGATGCGTTTCTTCTACGACAGATGAAGGGCATCGTTGGATTTGAATCTTGTGTGTGTGTGTGAGCTGATTAAATGTTGGTGGGTGACGTAACTGAGAAGAAATTATGTTTGACATAAAACAACAACTTTCAAGTTTACCTGCCACACACTGCCTAAACCCTAGAAAGAAAAGAAAATAAACTCCTAGAGGATTGCAGAAGAAATTAGAAATTCCACCTGATTTTGGAAGCAGTCCTAAAGACCATTTCACAGTTGTAAGCATAAAACTTCTAAATGGCCCCAAGTTCATTTCCTGTTGCAGTTGAATGATGTGTGTGATATATTAACTGCCAGGAAGTTAGCAAGAGGGATAGCTGTTGCCTAACAATGGAATTCCATTAAAAACGTCTATAGGATAAAGCCGTATCCTATAGGATTTATATGATGCTACTATCGGATAAAAAAAATCAATTTCTGAGGTTTTTTAACAATAATATGAGTTCCTCCAGCCTGTCTATGGTCCCCCTGTGGCTAGAACCACTAAGGTCTATATAAAAGAGACTTCAGATACAGGATTAGGGACCACTAAGGTCTATATAAAAGAGACTTCAGAT
>NC_048412.1:1337564-1365146 GCF_013103735.1 Etheostoma cragini | reverse complement strand
ACTTCAGATACAGTATTAGGGACCACTAAGGTCTATATAAAGAGACTTCAGATACAGTATCAGGGGACCACTAAGGTCCATATAATAGAATCCTAAAAGCACCACGTCTGTGGACCTTTATAGAAGACTATACATTGAAAAGCATCAGACACCTTGTGTGATCAGTAGGTGGCAGTGTAATGTCACACAAGTTGGCCATCTCTTAATTAGCTTTTTTACAGATTCTGTGTAAAGACAAATGCATGTGTTTTACATTCACTAGAGTCCTATGTGCTGTGTTTTCCTTACAGTATATTCATATTGTGTATAACCACACATGTCATGCACTGGTGGTGGAGAAATATAGACCTGTTTCCCTACTGAGCATGATCCCAGTTGAGGAATGAACAGTATGAACACATGAACAGTTCTGAAATAGGAAATGAGAATGATGCATAAATAAAAATATAGTAAGTGAGAATGGGAATGATCAATAATACTAAATAAGTGGAATAATAAGTGGAACTAGTAAACATGTGCTGTAGAGACAGTGATTACTGGGTTATTGACCAGAGCTGAACCTGACACTGTGGGTCAGAAGTCAGCTGTTCATCAGAGAGATGGCTTGTGGGTAGAAACTGTTCCTGAGTCTGTTGGATTTGGCGAACAGTGCTCTGTAGCGCCTCCCAGAGGGGATCTGGAACAGGTTGTGTTACATGAACAGAGTCCTTTAGAAGTCTAAGGGACAGCAGCGAGTAAAAATGCCAATTCAAAAGAAATTAAATGTCCTGTTAACATGCCAACTGCAACTGTGGAAATCTCAATACTTATATAAAAACCTAACAAAGGGGCAATTAGCCTAGCCAGACCGTTTAAGTGTTGGGTTTTATTGGTAATGTGAGGCCGTAGTTGCCCCTGTGCTACTTGTCATAGATTTAGACTCATTTGTAAAAAGGCTCATTTCCAATTAGACTCGCAACAACACCTATAACACTTCCAGATCCAAGGTCCAGGTCTAAGTCCTAAACGGTTTACAAAATGAATTTAATTGAAAAGATCAGGAGGCAGTTGTGGTCTAGGCTGAAATATCACCTCATCATAATCATGAGGTGGACATGTTTTTGTTGTGTGTAAAATGTCCTAACAGTTATGAGATGGATTCCTATGAAATTTAATACAATTGTGTTTGTTGAGCCCCAGTATTTTCACCAATCTATTGGATGGATTGATCCACATACTGTATGACTTTGTTTTTTTCTCTAAATGTAGTCCAATCCTGATTTGGTTTATGATGTAACAAATACATGCAAAGCTAATGACATTCCCATCAGTCCACAGTCAGTCCCCAAAGATAGTCCACATCCCAGACAACCTTCACCCCTGGTCAAGAAGGCCCACCAGCGTCTCCTTAGGTAGGTAGATAGGTCTAGACCACATTATGAGTTACAAAGACATCTACAATTCCCCAAATTCCCCCAAGAGCAGGCAATTGCAGTGGGGCTCAAAAGTTTGGGTACCTCAGGTAAAGATTTGCATTAATGTACATAAAGAAGCCAAATAAAAGATGGATTCGTACATTCGTGTAATATGTCACAAAAAGGGATTTCATTTATTTTATTTCCATCATTTACACTTTCAAAGTAACAAAACAAAAAAATGGCATCTGCAAAAGTTTGGGCCCCCTGCAGAGTTTCTAGCATGCACCCCCTCTACCGACTCTGTCTGTGTAGAGTAGGTCAGAAGTGTCATGAAATAACTCTTGTTATGATTTGATATTAATATAAATAAAATTGAATTGCATTCTTGGCTGGTGGAAATATAGTTGAAGTAAAACTACATGTGACAGGCAGGAACTAGCTGGACTCTGAGGTGAAGCAACCCTTCAATTTCTGTTCTGCAATTTGTCTTCATCTCTTAAAAGATATTCCTTTTCAACACTTTATACATGTTAATAATTCAAAGTGTGCATGAGATCTTTTTAACACAGTAATCACTAAAGTAGTAAAAAACTTTGAAGAACATCCTGATACAGGTTTTACATGTAAGGCCTGTGGTTTAGTTTGTCATCACTCTGCACTGTAAATGTAATGGTAATCTATTCATCATGTTTTAATATTTCATGTGCACAAGTCAGAAGTGAGGCCAAGTGGTGGCACTACAAGAAAGATCACAGGGTCACCAAAACATTAAAGAATATCCAAATCATACACAGATTTGACTATTACAGCCTGTTCAGTTCCCGCCTGTACTGCATTATTCAACTGAAGCATAATGTTACTACAAGATGACATATCAAGATTCATTAATCTTTCTCTTTTTGTGTGAATTTTAAAGCCCACAAACAACTGCCTTTTTCGAAAATGATGTGTTACCCTTGAGAAAATAATCTAAATCTAATCTCATAATCGAGGAAAAATAAAAATCTAATCTCATTTTGATTCATGGGCCACACACCCCTAATTTGATCTCAAGTGGGCTGGCCCAGTAGACCCCTCTAGAAAGATCTGAAACTGGGTCTGCCACAGAGTTCCTTGTCAGTTTCATGTTGGCAAATGCAAGTTTCTGCTACTATGACAGAGTTTTAAGGCCATGGTAGGAAAAGAAACGTTACAGACTCGGGAGACAGGGGCAACATTTCGAGAAAAAACTGTCTTCTCTAATTTCTAAGATTAAAGTTGTAAATTCGATGAAAGAGAACGTTGATATTCTCTGAGATTAAAGTTGTAAATTTAGCATTGTAATTACTTATTTATCTTCAATGTTCACACTTTTCAAAGTCCTCCAGAGGGCCTGATTGGACCCTTTGGCGGGCCGGTTCTGGCCCCCTGGCCGTAAGTTTGCCACCCCTGATGTAGTGCCTAGCTTACGGCTTGGTCTGGAATGCTTCGTCATGAGCAGCTTGAAACTATCTTAATCACGTGTGAATTTCCACTGCGTTCGATTATCGATGTGACGCTGTTCACTTGACTGCTCGCCTCGATTACATTTTCAAATGTGTGCTAAAACACAGTCGTCATCAGTCAGCTTCACTCTATCGAGTGAAAAAAAGGTTCCGCTTCCGCAAACCTGATGTGACAGCTTTCCAGCAGCTGAGTCATGTTCTAATGGTCCTAATTGCCCTTTATTGTCATCTCCTCTGGCCTTTTATCTCTTGCTGTGCCGCTGATTTGAGAGGCTGATCGCTGGGAGATAATGGGGGCTAATGGTCCGACCTTCCACCTTTCCACAGAGACACAAATCTCTGTCATTTTTAAGAAGGACGGTCATTTATGACAAGAGATTACCCACAAAACTATCATTTGAGCCAAAGATCATTTGAGCCAAAAGATTAAATATGAAATGTTTGATAATAGAAAGGTTGCTGTGGTTACAGAGGAACGTGGCTCTCCCCTAGAAAGTCTATAGTCATACTGTATAGCATACATAACATACACATATACCCATAGACTACAGTTTGTAAACCATGCAATTGCCGAATGCACGTCTAATAGGACCACAAAGCTGTGTCCAAAATCACTTCCTTGTTAACCTAACATTTAAAGGGGAATTTCGTTTTTTCTAACCTAGAACCGAAATCTAGACCCACCCAAACGGCAACAATTGTAATTTGTTGCCAGGGTCAGTCTAGCATCTCTCCATTGGCTTGCAAGCAGGAAAAAAACAAAAATTCTGTTCAGGCCAATCACATCGTGCATAAAGTTGGTGGGCGTGCTTAACGTAATGCCGTCATTGACACTACAATGCTAGTTGACAAAGTTTAATACGTCAACTAGCGTTGCTCTGATTGGTTGCGGAGGGAATTTGAAACACATCCGTTTATCCCGCCCCTCCGACTGAGCCTGGCCAATGGGGAGTTCCCATCTTGATGTGGGTCGTCAACAACGTCCACTAAAAGTTTTTGCTGCCGACAGCCTCAGATTATTATCCGAAGTGTCTGACAACATTATGGAAAGTATCCCTGCAGAGAGAGACCTTACATTAAGAGCAAGATCCTTCGTGCATCTACATGATCTTCATCTGCAGATTGGGGTTGCCCAGTTATCATGGATTTAAAGATTACATTATTAAAATGCATGTGCATTGTATGTATTGTCTTAATCAGGACAATTACTTTAGTAAGGGGTTAGGGTTAGTCACTAAAAATACATCAATTAGCTTCCTTAAATAACTTTTTAATGTTGGTTGACTTTGTAGGAACTCAGCCTGAGCCTATGTTACTGTCAGCTTTTTCTGGAGTAAGAAATAAGGTAACGCAATGTACATGTTACACCAATGCAACTTGTAAACATGTTAAAGGTAATTTTCTTTGCTTTTCTTTGCTTCTTTAAAAAAGTTTAATCTCCATGGTTGAAGATTCCATAAATACCTTCTTGCTTTCAAAGGTTACCAGATAAATTGATCCTTAGAGCTGTGCCTGTGAGCCTCCAGCTATGTGTCATCAGTTCTCCCGGGGTGTGGAACCCTAGATATATTTTGATGATTTTTAGGATGATGGTGGAGAACGCTGCATAACATGTCACTCTAAAATGTCCCATAGGTCTTCAGTTTAACCCTGTTCAGCCACAACTCATCTAACCATTCAGTCAAGCCTTTGTGACCTGCTTTCATTATATTTCTCAAATGCATTCAGGATTTTTCCTGCCAGAGTTAACAGGGCTACAGTTAATCCTTTTGAACCTGCAGTATCTGACGTTTACCACGAGGTGGTGCTTGTGTCCTGCAGAAAGAAGCTAGTCTCAGCCCGTCTCACGTAGAGGCAGACAGTGATTCAGTGGGAACGAAAGGAAGGAGTAGGGATCGGTTGAAGCATATTGGAAAACATTCTCCTTGCATTCTCCTCTAACATCTTCCTGATTTAGACTAGTGCACTGATGATGATTAAAAGAAGGCTCATCTTTTTTTTTAAATACCACCAATCCACCTGTAGTGTAATCACAGGATGCATCTGTTGAGCACAGCACATGGAACAACACCGGCACTGATGTCCTCCTTTTAAAGTACCCTAATCCCTATGATAATACCTCTAAACATGGTGAAATCATGTATTCAGCAATAGATAGACAGACAGATAGACAGATAGACAGATAGACAGATAGACAGATAGATAGATAGATAGATAGACAGACAGACATACCCTAGCGAAAACAAGCCCTACTGCACAGAATACAAAAACAGAGTACAAAAATAACTACAATGCTAAAAGGGCTATAGGTACAAAATTGTGAAAACTTTGCTGACATATCTTTTAACTCATTGTAGTCTGGATCAACGGAAGTACATTTCCAGGATAAAGCCTGATGTGTGTCAATTAGGTGCAGGATGTCCGCTCTCTCTGTTCATTGCCGTTCTCAAAGTCCCTTCGTTACGGGCAACAACAAACTTCGAGCAGACCTGCTTGGTTCTTTCGTGGAATAATTGTAAAGATTGACAAAGAATATGTTTAGGACATGTCCTCTCCAACTGGGACGTTTTGGGACTGATTGGTGGGATGTCTGTGGACCAAGTACACACGGAGATGCAATGGTAAGAGATAATGAGGTGTAACCATGCATCAGCTGATTTAAATAGCTCACGTTACTGTGTTGTGTCAACAGTAAAGCGTGAATATTTAAAGAAGATTGATGTGTTTCATGCAAAACAAACAAAGCTGATTTATGAATGGAGAGTTAGTTTTATTAATAGAGCCCAATATCACGAGTAACAAATTTGCCTCAAGGTGCTTTGCAATCTGTACGGCATGTAACACATGTTAAAAACTCCTAAAGAAGCCGTTGACAGGGGAAGAAAGCATCTTTTTGTTGTTACAATGCTGTAGATGAACTCAATTTGCACAGGTTTTGTCGGTCTCTGCCAAATCAGAAAGACAAATCCAAACTGTGGGCTGCTCTAAGTGAAGGAGTTTCAGCTCATGTTTCCGTCTGAGCGACAGCTTCACTGCTTTAGTTGACTCTCACCGCAGTGATGCTGAGTAAAAGCTGCAAAAAGCATCTGTAGTCTACCTGCTCGGCAGCAAAGAGCAGGCAGAGACAGTCAGAGACGAGCTGGGGAACACAGTGGAGCATTTAGCAGCTTAAGAGACAGATGTTCCCTTCAGGAGTTGGTAGAGACCAAACAACTAAAAGAGACAGAATATTAGACTGACCTCCATACATTTCCGAGTCTAAAACCCTCCTTTCTGATTTCATAATCTTAGGGTTCTGTGTCCAATCATTTTCTTTTGTTCATCAATTCTTTCCCAAGCAGACCACCAACAAGCATGTCCACTTACCGCAGTGACACTGTGTGGAGGGGTGAAAGGATTCTTTACACAAATGACTTCATTGCTCCTTCTGTGTAAATCTCAGTGCAGCGCCATGAATGCCTTTCAGGAGACACAGTTAAAAGTGTGCTCCATGGTGCTTATGGTTGGATGTCTCAGCCTGTCACGTAGACCTCTGTAGCTGTGGACTTGCCTGCTTCAGCATGTGTCAAACTAGACTGTTGCTTCTTCAAGAAACTAAAAGGACTTTAAATGAGTGGGGTATGAAAGGCAAGAAAGTTTCAGAGAGAACTAAGACTTGTGATGAGATAAGAAAAGAAAGCCATGAACGTCTACAGAACCAATGTAGAAAGGATGAAACTTGTTGGAGAGGGGGACAATTTTACCTTCTCACCACTAAATCAATCCAAAGCATGAGCAGGGACATACAGGACTTATAAACTAAACTGAAGAAAGGACTAACGAGCTTCAAATTCAGGGACCAATATGTTCAAAGAACACCTGTGTTGTTGGATTTAAGGCTACAGAGGAGCGGCACTTCCTCACAGAATGTGGTCTACAGAGACATAGGTTATGTCCTCCATAATCCAGTTAAAGAAGACTCCCTTCTGTATTTCTTGGCCACGTTTCTAAGAAGCGTTTGAAGAGGACAGCCTTTGTCATTCTCTCTTCTTTCCATGCCTTGTGCTGAAATGTTTCAACCAGACGCGCCAGATGGTTTGTTACACAGACCCATCAGCACGGTCTCGTGATGTCGCGACCATCCAGCTGCTGTGCAAAGTAAGAAGTATTTAGTCTTGAAATGCAAACTTTGAAAGAAGTGGTCTGAGACAGATGTGTGACTCGGAGTACATATAAGCCAGCCGTAGGTCAGAGAACCAGCTTCTCTGGGAAAGTTCTGTCAGACTCAATGTTAAGCCCTCATGTAAAGTTTCCAAGGTATGGTGAGAAGTTGCTGGCTTCTGGGTGATTATCTTGCCCCTGACAGACTGCTTGCTGGCTCCAGATTGGATCGTGGACGCACAGACTTGTGAGCCAGAGAGTTCCTCTCATATGTTTCTTGTGTACCTCCACCTAAATAAGAGCCCTGGATCTGGACTGATCCTGTTTTTCTTCCATCACACTCACAGAGCCTACTCTTAGATGGTTTGCAGCGGAAAATGGTGTGTCTGATGCCCCCCCCCCCCTGTGCTGAATGCCACTAACAACATTCTGTTAATTTTCTGTTTACTCAAAGAACAATCCACAATTGAAATTGGTTGAACAGACTTTTAAAAGACAGTAGACGCCCTACTGAGGAACTTAATGAGCAGAATTAATGAAAGCAAGACGTGGGACTGAGGGACCAAGATTTCCCACTGTTGAATCCAAAAGGGAACTGCTATGAAAGTGAGCGCAGTGTGAATTCTAGTTTAAAAAGACAAAAAAAAACTACTTTTAAATGACAGCTTTGTCACAGAACATATTTGTATTTTACCTTAGCGCTAGATTGTTATTTGATGGTCAACACTTTGAAGTATAAAGTGATAAGTCTCTCACTGCCATCTCTATCACAGCGCTGTGGAGTAAGATCTGTGCTACACCACAGATGCATTCTGGGATAGGAGGATAAACCGCTTTGGGTTGTTTGCATTTCTTTGAACCAATCCCAACTGGGAGACGCGGTGACGGTGGCTCTGCTACATAGTCTTGGGAAGGAACTGGTTTTGGGGGAACATTTGCACCCTCCTCATCCAATATTAAGTCAAGTTTAAACTCTTCATCTGTTCAAACCATATCTTTAAATGTTAGAAGGGATAGAGCTTTTAGAGTATGTGTGTGTGTGTGTGTGTGTGTTTGTGTTAGAGCTGCCCAATATGAGGAAAATATGCAATAATGTTGTTAAATATTGTGATGACGATATTACTCGCAATCAATGAACAGATGTTAAAATGTGCTCAGTTCTGCCTTTCTGTCGCAAGGAAATCCTTTCCAGCATTCTTTTATCGAACAAAGTGAATTAAATGTAAATATATATAAATATAAATATAATAGGCTGCACTAAAAAAAGAATGACAGCCACATTTTAATGTGCAGTTTCTACTGATTGTCATTCAACTAACACTAATAGTCTGTTGTGTCTATCGCGACATGTCTCAGATGTGTTTATTGCACCAGCTGATATTGCCATGACAATAAAAAAACACTATATTGTGCAGCCCTAGTGTGTGTGTGTGTGTGTGTGTGGTGCAGGTTAGTAAAGTGGTGTAATAGAGGAACAGAAGGTTGATAATGGCTCAGCCTCAGACCTCCAGAGTGTGCAGCAGATTCCCAAGTCCACAGTCATCAGCATGCACACCACACCTCTCTCTCTCTCTCTTTCTCTCCCTCTTCCCCTCCTCCTTCTCTTTCTCCTCCCTCCTCTCCCGCTGTGTCTCCCTCTCTCTACTTCTCCTCTGGCTCGGTGGTGTGTTTCCAAGAGATAAGACCCTTGCTCATTTCACACATGAGCAGAGTGGAGTTGGGTAAGGCTGTGCGTGTGTTCATTGTGTGTGTGTGTGTGTGTGTGTGTGTGTGTATACCTGTGTTTGTGTCTGCATGTGTGTGTGTGCGCATGAGTTTGTACTCTTGTATGCGTTGAAGGTTGGAGAAAAAAGAGAGCAAGTACAGACTCCGACTAAGTTTTCTCCACTTGCTGCTTTGCTTCAGCTTTCCGAGGCGGGTTTTCGTCTAACCTCCAGAGCTGTCTGACAGAGGGTGAAAGCAACAGTCATTTCACTGCTGAACTCTCAATTTTCACATCAGTAAGTATGTTATTCTAGACCAAATTGTAAACCATTATTTTTTGGGTGGGCTGCAACATGCAAACACAACTTATCTAATTGGTTTTGAGAAAAATACTTTGTAGTGTAAATCTCTATGCAAACAGCATCGGTGACAACAAGAAGTGCTACACAGACTGAATCAAGCCCAGCACGCTTTGATTGGACCCGACAGAATAGAAGAACAACAGAAGCTGCATTTTTAAATCGGTCAACCAATATGCAACAAATTAAAATGACAACATTATCTTTTAAACAACGAAATTAGGAAAACAAGCTGTTCATGTTCCGTGAGGCTGCAACTAGGTACAGCGCTGCTTTAAGGCCAAATGCTAAGATATCATAATATGGCTCCAGGGAGGCCAACGCCAGTCTGCCTGTGGAATCCTAATTGGTGTGGTGATCCCCTGACTGTTCTGGTTCTGAGTGAGCTGTTGGATGGTTGCCGTGACATTTTGGTAGAGAAGTTCCTGCCTTCCTCAGGGTGAATCACAGTACTGTGATGAAAGTCATCGAGCCACATCATCAGGTCTAACTCTAAAATTTGTCCAATACTTGGCTTGTGTGAGATGGCTTTTACAGGACCGGGATACGTATTAAGAGCCATAGACTTTAAAACCAATGGACGGCGCAAAAGCCTTAAAGCCTCATACTCGCTAACTTCCAGCACTGGCTCCAAAAAGAAGTCTGTTTCTATCTCCATGTCTAAGTCCATGAGAAAATCAGCCTGCTTCTCACATGATAATGACCTCAGGAAACATTTTCAAACAGTTTACGGTCTCAATCTCTAGTTTCAAGTCTTTTTCATTGCAGAATTATGTTCATTTTGTGAATTATGGTGTCATTTATATTAAAATGGACGATACAGAAGGGGATGATTTAGGACCTGTCAATCAGGACAGAGGCTTAGCAATGCTAACCATGCTAACCTTGTAGTCATTAACCCTTGTGTTGTCCTCGGGTGAAATTTGACCCATTTAAAAAAATAAAAATAGGAAAAGTTTCTTTCAACCAAATTATTATTAGAAAGATAATTGATCAGCCCACTGCTTTCTTTAAATTTGGATGTTTTTTTCAATTTTATAGCATTCAAAAAATCTTTTAACAAAAGACCACTGAAAAAAGTGACTAAAATGTCCAAAAAAGCGTCAAAAACAGGGGTGCAAAAAACCACCACAAAAAAGTCAAAAGGCACAGAAAAAATTGACAAAACATCAGGGGGAAAAGCCAGAAAAAGGAAAAGTGGCATGGCTGACGGGAAGACAACACAAGGGTTTAAACAGCTGTGAATTTGTTTTTGGGTTCTGGGTTTTCATTACACCTTGACTCTCCACCTGTGTTTTCCCTTCCTCAAAGTTAACTGGAGCATTTTGGTCGCCTAAAAATGATTTGTTCAGCTTTCTGCTAACCAGGCTAGGTAGCTAGCGCTAGCTTCAGAAGGGTTGAAGATGGGCAACCTTCCTCCTTTAGCATTTAGCTTAGCGCCATTTCAACCAGAAACACACTGGCTTGTCAGATCCGGTTGCTAAAATTCAAGATGGCGACGACTCCATCGCCAATCTTGAAACTTCAAAATGGCGACCTACAATTTAATGACGTCACGGATACATTTTTGTCCTCTTGGAGACACAAGGGGAAGGTTGTGAATATAAAATCCACAGTGTGCAAAATCCTATTTCAGTGTCAGAATCATTTGTCGCTGTCTTTATTCTTCATTTTCGGGGCGCTGTCTAGGTTCGGGCCCAGCTGCTGTTGGGTCCGCATCAGCTTGGGATTGGAAGACTTCATTTAAGGTTTTTTATTTTAAGTTGGATCCCCATTAGCATTAGCATAAGCTAAAAGCTATTCTTCCTGGGGTCCTAGACCTAGGGTTTCTGGAGGTAAAGACCTTTACATTGTAGACAGCAAAAAACTACCAGAAGTTTAATTCACATTAATTTAGGGAGTGAACAACATCTCTGTACTGTAATTTGTTTCCATAAAGCCCTTCAACAATACTTCCCCCTCTTGCTACCATTAGTTCCTGTGTGTTTCAAAGTAACAATGAAAAATGACTTACCTCGCGGTTAGCCAGTCTCACGAGGGACAGTGAGAGATCCATGCAAATAGAAGCTAATCACAAGTTTGCTCCTTCCTCGGAGGAGCACCCTTTGTCCCTGCTACTCAGGCTTTTCTGAGAGTATTTTGGCGAGAAGACAGGCGCTCACAGCACTGTTCTTTTGCCCAGACGGTCGGGTCCCTGGGGGGCAAGGAGGAGCCATCGCTGTCGAGGAGCTCTCAGATTTGAGTGGTCTGCTTGGCCTGTGCCTCAGTTAGCTGTCTCATTCTTGGCTCGCCTGCATCGAGCCTCGCTGTCAGAGCTGCTAGAGGTGTTTGGAAAATGCTCATCATCATCATCATCAGGTAGCTTTAGTTAGGTTCAACCTGTGTGGGACAAAAGATTGTCTTACATTAAACAGTATGAGAGGTTATGAGGTTATGTTGGACACTGACCTAAATGAGTCATGCGGTGCCACTGTCTCAACTTATTAAGCATGAGTTCATAAGCTGGAAATTAAACCACATTGACGCACAGTCACTGTTAAGTATTGATTCATTTGTCAAGATTGAGAACCCTGACAGTAGAAAATGAAAATCGTTACAACATTCTATTCAAAACTGGATTATCAATCGGGGCAAAGTGTGCAACTGCTCCAGATCACCAGGGGCCCCAAAAGGCTCCAGATTGTTAAAACGTCAGAGCTTCAAATAAGTGAAAAAATACTAATGTGTCTTGTATCTAGCTAAATATCTACCCTAAATAAGATTCAAGTCAGTTTTTTTTACAGTGTGTCTTTAGTTGCCATTTTGGGATTTATTTGAACTACATTGTAACCCACGTTTGCAATCCAAATAGCACTGTGAGTACCAAAGTTCAAATTGGAAGTATAATGGCATCACTTCCTGGCATGGATCAGACGCGTACAACATAAATTGGAGGATTAATGTTGTTTCATAAAGTTCACAATAAGAGGAAGGGAAATTGCTTATCTCATATTTACATTGTTTACCAGTACAGAGTCCTGCATTGCCAGCCCTATTTCCACAACGCTGTGGAGGAAGGTCTGGCTAGTCCACACAGCATTCCTGGATGCTCTTTGGTTCATTGGCATTTCATCATTCAATCATAACACAATTGTCATTTTGCTTGGAGGATATTTTCCAAATCAACCGGAGTTTAAAATGACTACACAAAGAAAGAGGAAGGTGAGGGACAGTCTTTTTGCCATACCACCTCTAGTGGCAACCCAACTAGCCAGTAAGTAGCTCAGTGCATCACTGAGTAGACAGTAAGAGACATGTTTTTCACCTCAAACTGTAATACAGTGGGGTTTGAAAGTTTGGGCAACCCGGGATTTTATTTTTTATTAATGTGCATAAAAAAGCCAAGAAAAGATGGAAAAATCTCCAAAAGGTATTAAATTAAAGATTGGACATTCGTATTATATGTCACAAAAAGTTAGATTTTATTTCCATCATTTACACTTTCAAAATAACAGCAAACAAAAAAAATGGCGTCTGCAAAAGTTTGGGCACCCTGCAGAGGTAATACCTTGTACTGCCCCCCCCCCCGGCAAGTTTCACAGCTTGGAAACGCTAGCCAAGAGTCTTTAATTTTTTGTTTGAGGTATCTTCGCCCATTCTTCCTTCCAAAGGTTTTCCAGTTCTTTGAGATTTCTGGGCTCTGTCACGCGCTGCTCTTTTAAGGTCTATCCATAGATTTTCCAGTATGTTGAGGTCAGGAGATTGTGAAGGCCATGGCAAAACCTTCAGTTTACACCTCTTGATGTAATCCACGTGGAGTTTGAGGTGTGTTTAGGATCATTATCCATTTGTAGAAGCTATCCTCTCTTGAACTTCAGCTTTTTCACAGATGGCATCAAGTTAGCGTCCAAAATTTGCTGAAATTTCCTTGAATCCATTTTTCCTTCTACTCGTGAAATGTTCCCTGTGCCACTGGCTGCAATATGTAAATGTAAATGTGCTGTATTTATATAGCGCTTTTCCAGTCTTAACAACTGCTCAAAGCGCTTTTACATCTACAGGAAACATTCACCATTCACACACATTCATACACTGTGGCCGGGGCTGCCGTACAAGGTGCCACCTGCTCATCAGATAAACATTCACACACATTCACACTCCGATGCGCAGCACCGGGGGCAACTCGGGCTTTAGTGTCTTGCCCAAGGACACTTCGACAATGACTGCAGGGGCGGGGATCAAACCAGCAACAGCTCTACCACTGAGCCACAGCTGCCCCTAATACAACCCCAAAGCATGATTGACCCCCCCACCATGCTTAACAGATGGACAGAGTTTCTTCTCCAAATGTACCTTTTCTCATTGCGACCAAAAAGTTATATTTTAACCTTCATGAGTCTGGGCATTTAAAAGCTTAAGATTGACATCACCTGGTCTTTCCAGACAAAGATTGTGAACAATCCATGACACTGTCAGGTCTCAGCTTTCTAAAGTGGGGGTGCATGCTAGAAACTCTGCAGGGTGCCCAAACTTTTGCAGACGCCATTTTTTAGTTTTCTGTTATTTTGAAAGTGTAAATGACGGAAATAAAATCTAACTTGTTGTGACATATTACACGAATGTCTAATCTGTCATTTGATGCCTTTTGGAGATTTTTCCATCTTTTCTTGGCTTCTTTATGCACATTAATACAACTTTTTACCTGGGGTTCCCAAACTTTCGAAACCCACTGTAGACTGATCTGGCCCACTGCCTGGTCATTGGAATATTCTTGCTACAGCCCAAGACTGGACAATATTAGGGTAAGTATTAAGGTAAGTATTAAAAATTGGAAGACCATGTTAAAAGAACACCTCAATTCAACCCAGGAGATGTAGAAACAGAGTGCAGCTTTCAGTCCCAGCACACCCCCATAGCTTAATGCCTCCAGATAATACAGTGCTGCCCAGAGTCTGAACCCTGTGCTTAGGTAACACAGAGGCTAGGCTTGGATCCCTGCAGCCAATATAAATGCAACTTAAATGTGATCCGAGTGTGAGCTTCAATCTTGAATGGCCCTCGTTTTCCAAGCAGGTAGTCTCACACTTACTTGAGAAACATACACAACTTCTCTTGCTCAGGGCTGAAGCTGAATATAGCAATACAATCTTGAGTTATATTAAGAAACTGCACTGTACACTTATTTATGGCAGGATTGCCACACTGAGTCCAGGGGGAAGTCTTACACCCGTGGTGAGTTATATTAATCTTATATGGCTAATGTCAAATAATAGTTTTCAGGAGCATTATCGTAATGGTGCTCTGCTCTCGGGAGGATCTAACATTAGCCTTCAGTTTGGTAGTGATGTCACTTACAGTACATGACAATCATGCAATAGATCACATTGACTTGATAGAAACGTTAATATGAATACCGTGATATAATACACAACACACAGTATTTTTCAAACACCATGGTTGCAATAACAAAATAAATATTTAAAATGCAGGTTAAGCATTATTTAAATGCCTCTACTGAGGTTGCTACTGAGGATTTGACCTAAGTGTCTTTGTTGATGAACACCACAGATCCAGAACTGTGGACGACTGGAGATCTGTGGCAGTGACTCGTGAAGAGAAAAACTTCCACTGGTCCTACACAAAGAAGCAGGTCCACATCATCACTAGAAGAATAGCTGTTGAAAATGCATCAATCTGTTGTACCCACAGCAAAGAGAGAGAGAGAGAGAGAGAGAGAGAGAGAGAGAGAGAAACCTGTCTTTAACTAAGCCCTCCAAACTGCAGATCTGAATGCTTTAAACCTGTCATTTTTCCCACCTTACGAATTGCTAGGCTGAGCGTTTTACAGCTTTCTCCAAGATTAGCTGTGGGCTGCTTAAAAAAAAAAAAATGTTTTAAGGGTCATCTAATTCCATGTTGCATACATTAGTAATTGTACAGAATATTAACAGTAGTGTTACTGCTGGCTATCGGCTCCATGTTGATTTCTTCTGATGATACGTTACACAGCAACCCAAACCAAGACTAATGGAAATGAATGTGCACTATTCAAGATGCTGTGATGACGAGGTCTTTGACATGCATGGAATCTGTCACTTGTTCTCTTCCTTTTTTTGCACCTGTGTGTGTTATGTAGATATTGACTTTATAGAAAAAAAACATAATTGTGATTATTTTTGCTTAATATTGGAACTGGATTATTTAACACGATTACTCAATATCTTTTGGAAAGATGTTGCAATTATTGAATTTAAAACAACAATCATGGAAACAAATAACAGTGAAAACACCTCAAACTTTTCCCTTTATACTTTCCCTGTTTGAACTAAAGACAAAATAGGAGCGGGCTCTTCCTCAACCGAAATAAATTTGGACTGTCCCAAATTAACTTTAACTTTTTTTCTAAATTACTCTGAAAAGATTAGAGACTAGAGGTTTATGAATCACACCGTACACACCAAGTGCTGTCCATGGGAAGAAGTTGTTTTTTGCATTGTTAGGTCTGCTGCTGGTTGCACCCTGTCCCTGCTCTCCTCCCCTCTGTCTGTCCCTGATTGCAGGAGTGAAGCCTGGTGTGCGGGAGTCAGGGTTCCAGCTGCAGCTCATCAGACCCAATCACCTCTGCTTCAAATACCCGGTCAACCTACCACTCCTTGTCAGATCACAGTTTAGACAACGTTAGTCCTGCTGCTGACGCTACCATTGGACTAGGTTTTTTGACACTTGTACTCATTGTATTTTGTCTACCACAGTTCTGTGAACCTGACTCCTGCTGCTGTTCACCACTCCTGCTCTCCGCCCTGGATCTCCAAAAGGCCAAACTCAAGGCTTTGAAATGGCAGTCCCCAAACCAATTAGTGACATTACTGATGCTAGTATACCTGGGATTCACGTACATGAGACAATGTCTGTTCAAATTTAAAATTACAAAACTGTTAATTTACAGATATGTCTTAGAGTGTACTAATAACCGATTACTGATGCTACGTCCATTATTTTAACAGTTTCATGTCAGTGTAATCACTGCCATGCATTTCAAAAACAAGAGACTATTCTACATCGGGTTATTATCTGAGTTTCTGTTCTACAACCCTGGATAACTAGATTATTGGACACGGTACCACACACGCTCGGCACCCTGGACACAGCACTATTTTGTTGAGACACTATGGAGTCCATGCTTGGTACAAACCTAAATACAGTACGTAAACACCACATCATGCTTTAACAGATTTTGCTGTGTGAGAATTTCCCTACATGCATCACCATTACAAGAGCACCAGTAACGGGGGCTGAAAGGCTGTAATTAGAGTGGAAGACTATGAATTACAGACTCATAAATCATATTGGTGGGCAGGCAACAGTGCATACTAGTAGTGAAGTGCCAACATAATATGGTATAATATGGTTAATAATGCTTTTCCAGGGCCGGTCTGTTGACCTGTCGCTGAGATGCCGCTCACCATAATGGATGTGTCCACCGAGGACGAGTCTCAACGTGGAGGAGAGCCAGAACCCAGAGGCTTGGACCGCCTTGAAGAATAAACCCAATCTGTCTAGATCATTGCCTTGCTTTTCATCACAGAGCAGTTTAATATGCTGTCATTTTCTTGACATGATTACCTTTAATCCATACAAGCCCCTGAGGACCATATATTACAATGATGGAAATGTATCCATTAAATTGAGTGATTGTCAGCAAATTGTTTGTTTCACTCGTGTGATCCGGCAGATATAATTACTAGATTAAGAAAATGTATGATACACAAAATACATTCTTATGACCAAAAAACACCAGCTAAAATAATAAAATGCTACTTACATACACTGATGTAATATAAGGCTACCAATAATGTAACACTCACAGGGGCCATTCTGCTGCAAAAGGAGTACATATGACTAATTAGTCATTAGTACTAATGAGGGTCCCCTTTATTTTAAATAAGAAGATGAAGCACGGGATGCTTTAGGACCTGTCAATCAAGACAGAGGCATAGCAATGCTAACCATGCTAACAATACATTAAAATAGCTGTGAATTTGTTTTTAGGTGTTGTCCTATTGTGTTTTCATCTTAAACTTTGACCCCGCTGTATGTTTTCATTTCATCAAAGTACAGTGGAACATTTTGGTTGTTTGTTTACTTGACGGTTGTGCTAGCATTAGCTGGTAGCTGAAGGGAAAGTCTGCCAATTCCAGTTCGGAGCTTAAACACGCCCGAGACGATTGTGATTGGCTTAAAGAAATGCCAATAAACCAGAGCACGTTTATCCCAGAAAGCTGTGTGGACTCGCCAGACCGTCCTCTGCTCTACTGCTGTGGGGGAAAGCAAGACTGATTTTGTCATCACAGTCCCTCCCATGTTTCCCCAGTCGTAACACCACCAATCACATCCCCGGCACCTTCGCCCCTCCCAATGACTGACCGGCACGCGCGGGCCTGATCCCGCCCCTCGGCACGACTGACTGCTTATTAATTCAATTTTAATTGAATTTCTCCCACCATTTCTCCGCTTAGTTAATCTCTGCTCTGGCCTATGGGCAGATGATTGGCGTGTAATTACCGGCTGCTGGCGTGCTTTCTCTGGGCTTCTCCTCTCATTCTGCTCAACACTAAAGAAGCAAAGTCTTTTTTGTTGATTTATCTCTCCTCTCGCCTCTGCACCTCCTTCTCTCCACCCATGTGCTTCTCTCCCCTATCTTCCCCCTCCCTTTGCCTCCCCCACCCCTCGCACTCCAACTCCCACTGTTCTTCCGTCTCCCTCTATCTACATATCATGAGGAAATATCACATCCAAGAGGAAATTTAAAGAGTCGTGCTGAGAAAATAAAAAAGCCGCTCCCTATTTTCTTTATTTTTTAACATCAAGAGAAATGGAATGGGGGCACTTTTTTCATTTTGAAATCATTTTTGGTGCTGTTCTATCGAGCGTGGCATCAGTCAGAGCAGGGGCCAAGTTAAGCTTCTCCATTCTTTGAGGACACATGTTAATAAAGCAACTGGCAGATAACAGTAATTACCTCTCAGTGGCTCTGGCTCCTCACTGGGGACACACCGGGAGAGAGAGGTCCGCCTTTTCTCCAGCCTGTACGTCCAAAAGATTAATTCTGTTTTTAATTAGAGCGCCCCCTGAGTGATACACCAAACGTAGCCTTCCCTCCATCCTCCTCGCCCCTTCCGTGCCTCTCTGTCATCGCAGTATTAGCATAAGTAATTAGAGATTCCAATTTGCCCGCATGGTTTTTGCAGTTTAAATTGAACTTCTTGATCTCTTCTGATTGCTCTGTAGTTTGAGGCAGCCTGTCTTGTACAATTAAGATAAGGTGCAGGCAGGGCGGTTGATGGCTGGGGGCAAGGAAGCCTGCAACCCCACTCTTAAAACGCAATCTCTATTTTGTACAACAAAATAGAGATTCTCAAAAAACTCTCAAGAGCTTTGTGGAGATTTAAGGAGGTGAGGAGGGGAGCTTATGCATGCTGAAGCTGGAGGGCATGTCGCCTCGCTGTAAGATAAATGTTCATCAGACGCCGGGGTTTGTGTTGTTTCACTGATTTTGCTTCAGACCAAAAAACTGTCTTTGAATAAAAGCAGACATCAGCTCATTGTGTAATACTAGCATTTGAGGTGTCCCAGTCCAACAGCATTATCCTCATTTTATTGTCTAACTGCCAGGATGCAGACCCCTTAGGTCTCTCCTTAGAGTACACATCACTAGGTATTAAGGGTTTCACGTGTTATTAAATCTAGTCAAATGATAACTCAGAATAAAGATCACTATGGCTTCATCCTGAGGCCACTTAAAGGTGACACACTTTTATATTGGGTTTCTTCTAGCGTTAATGTTCAAAAACCACTAGAATGACCTAGTCTCGCCAGACCTTCCTCCGCAGCGCTGCAAAGGATGGTCTGGCTAGTCCACACATGCTCTGGTTGATTGGCATTTCTTACAACCAATCACAATTGTCTTGGGTGGTGCTTGGCGGAGCAACGGTGTCACCTTTCTGTGAATGTTCACAGGTCTTGGTTGTGACTTCCACCAATGCATGGTCACATTGTGTGGTTTAATTAGGAATAAATAGTTGGCATATGTATATTGCTTTATAAGGGCCTCATTTCTTCCATGTGGTGTTCATTTATTTTGTAAGCTGTATTCCAAATTTCCACCCAATGGGGGCCTCGCCTCCCAGTGAGACGCCACGTTGTGGCTGTAGCCGACACTAGTCTTGAGTCTGGCAGAAGCAAGAGACGAAAACACAATACATGTTGGCGGCCTCACCATTTTCCTGTTCTTTTCAGGTTAGTTAATAATTAATTTAATTAATTTAAACTTCATGTAGATTTTCCACTTTACAAAGCCATGTACTCAGTCTCCCCACCTACAGCCGTAGTCCAGAGACAGACAAACAAAAAGTAGCCAAAAGTCGCCATATGACATCATACGTAGCTATTGCACAACGCTTAGTAGCAGTGTCACCTGACTGCCTGATGCTGTACCCTGTTCATTTGGCTGAAGAGCCGTGGACTTTGATTACTCTGAGCAGCATGCATGGAAATCATTTACAATATAAGATATCTGGCTTTTTCCCTGATGGTCTTGCTAGTCGCTTAATATGTCGCTAGTTGCTCTTTAGAAATAAAGTTGCTAAGAAGGTCAGTAAAGTTGCTAAATCTAGTCACGAAGTTGGCAACACAAAGTGGAGCACAGATGCAGAGACCCGGAGACGCTGCCCAATCAGAGCAGACTGGGCTTTTTCAGGAGGTGGCCTTAAAGAGACAGACGCCAAAACGGAGAGATCCAGACAGAGGGGGAGTACAGGTGCAGCCGGCAACGTTTAAGCATGTTAACATGTTCTAGTAGAAACCTAACAGTATGAACCTTAAAATGAGCAAAGGTCAATGGCGTAAGTTTTAGAGAATGCGTTTCCATGTCTCATCTACTGCCAACTCTACTTAACTCCGGCATGGATTACGTTGTCTCGGGTAGAACGGAGATTACTTTGCATTTCATGCAGACAGGTTTCTTGCAAAAGTGTGTGAGAGGGATGCTTATTAAAAGCAAGAGAAGAAGACGTTACTTGAATGGCTGTTCTGACAACATAATTTGCATTCTGTAATTAACTGTCTCTCTTAACCACACACACACACACACACACGGGTGACTGGTAAGTTTCTCCTCATGTGAATTAGCTGTGTTGCTGTGACGACAGGGTTCATCAAAGCCGACTGAGTGAGAGGAAGTTTAGTTTGCATGAGACAGAGAGAAGAAGAGATAGAATGAGAAAACAAAGAATGACTATGGAAACTGCTTTTGGAACTGCCTGGATTGAGGTTTGTGACTTGTTAAAACTTAATTTCTATCAGTAATAACCATTGTGCTCACTAAGTAATTCAACATTGTTCCAATAAAGTCCAATCCTCCAATAGTTCAATACTAACTTTGATTAGCCTTCCTTCTAAATTCTTATTCCCTGCAATGTGTCTCAATGACCTCCACCAATATGGGGGGGGCTGTCAAATGATTGTAACAACTTGCATAGTCTACATCCACGACGTTTCACTTTTGCAAATTGTCCAGGTGCCGCCGGATGTTCCACACTCAAAATACTTCAGTTAAAATATAAAAATTACAACTACAAAATAAATACACTCAACTTACAAAAAAACATGAGTACAGGCAACGTACAAAAGATAAGTACACTCAACTTATAGAATATATCTGATTTAGATACATTTATTTTGTGCATCCATTGACATAAAAAAATGAAGTAAATAACATACATAACATTGTTTTAATGTTTTTTCCAATGACAAGACGAGACGGTGTATCATCTCCATAGCAATTAATATTTGTACTTCTATCCTAACTTCTGACATGCACACACTTAGCGTTACATTTAATAATTTACACATGTTGTTATTGACTCAAAAAGTCTCCTTTAGCATCATATTTAGACAAGCTTGGTCGGGGCTGATGGAGGCGGGGTTACAAGAACGGGACATGAACCCCGGTTCCTAAGGGAGAGTCCTGTGTTCTTTGACCCTTCCACCCCCTGTGTCCAATCTGAGGACTATGGTTACCTGGTCCTCAGATCTCTGCAGGGTAAATCCAGACAGCTAGCTAGACTATCTGTCCAATCTGAGGACTATGGTTACCTGGTCCTCAGATCTCTGCAGGGTAAATCCAGACAGCTAGCTAGACTATCTGTCCAATCTGAGGACTATGGTTACCTGGTCCTCAGATCTCTGCAGGGTAAATCCAGACAGCTAGCTAGACTATCTGTCCAATCTGAGGACTATGGTTACCTGGTCCTCAGATCTCTGCAGGGTAAATCCAGACAGCTAGCTAGACTATCTGTCCAATTTGAGGACTATGGTTATCTGGTCCCCAGATCTCTCTGCAGGGTAAATCCAGATAGCTAGCTAGACTATCTGTACCTTCCTGTGACTATTTTGCAGAGGCATGTTACACACCTGGATGATTTTCCATGCATGCATGCTTTTTTAAGAACGTTTCTTCTTTTCTTCTTTCTGTAATCACAGAACACACACATATCAGCCTCATTCACGCCTGCATTTAATCAAGATTTACTACAGTCTTTACTCATAGGCCTACTAGTGTTATCCTTATTCATATACACAAAATACGACTGTCCATGTTACATCACCACTCACACCCACATACAGTCTAGCACAGTACATACATTCACACAGTCCAGAATGCATGTAGCTGCTTAGCTAACTTGAGCCGAGTGCCCTTTTCAGAGATGTTCTAAATAAATTTTCTGCCAAATTAACTCACATCATATCCGCCATCACAATGATGCTTGTTTCACCTCTGTATCATTACAGCATAACAGTAGTTCTCAACCTGGGGGACGGGAAATAGGGCCGGGGGAAAAATCGATACAGCAGATGCCAAGTATTGATCTTTTATTATTTAAATTGCAAGTGAGAATTCAACTTTTTGGTAGAAGACTAATGAAACCAATTGTTTAGTCAGTCCAACAGCTGTTTGTTTTCTGGTGAGGTCAGCGGGGTGGATGTTGCAGAGGATGTAGATATATATATGTGTATATATAGATATATAAGACATGGGATTTGCAAGGAGTGTCGTCTGCAACTCGAGCTCTACAGAGAAGTTAAGCTTAAAGTTCAGCAAAGTTTGAAAACAGCAGACCGTGTTGCCGTGACTTGTGAAGCATGGACGTCACAGGCAGCGGATTCCTATGAGACTATTACAGCTCATTATCTGGCATCTGCTGTCTCATGTTCTCCAAACTAGAGAAGCACACGGAAGTCACACCAGGGCAAACGTCGCTCATCTTCTGCAAAATGCAGCATGGGAAAGGGGGATTGCACAGCTTGCACAGTAGTTGTTATGGTTTGGTGTTTTGTCCTGTCTTATGTGGTAGTCTGTTTTCCTTTGGTTATGTCTTAGCCTGGTTACTGTCATGTCTTGTGATGATTGTACGGTGTTATTTTTGATCTTGTCTTGTTTGTGTGGTTTTCCTGTTTTATATTGAAGTCGGGTCTCTGTCTCGTCTTGTCTTTAGTTTTACTTTCTGTGTTTTCCGCTCCTGTGATAACCTGATGTCTTCCACCTGTTTCTCAGCCCTTTTGTCACCTGCTTCTTGTTACCTCGTTAACCATTGTATTTAGTCTTTGTGCTTCCCTTGTACCGGGTCATTGTAGTGTTGTGTCTCCCCATGTCAGTTTGTGTATGTGTCCTTGCTTCCTGGATTTCTTTCAGTCTCTATTTCTCTTTTTTTCTGCTTTTGTGTTTTTGGATTCCCTGTTCTCGTCTTTTGCACTCTGGATATAGTTTTTGCCTGCCCCTCTCAGGACTTCCTTTGTGTAATTGTACTTTTTATTACTTGCCCTCAAGCTGAACTTTTGCCTGCCTCCTCTCCGCTGTTGGTTCAACCATGCCATGCGTCTCCCGACAGTTGTTGCATGACACACAGGACAACATTGGTGACACAGCGCTGAGAAAGAAAGAAATTAGCCAGCAGACCATCTCTGAGACAGAAGTCCAGGAGGAACCTGGCTATACTGAGGAGGGACCTGGACCAGCCAAAAGGAGGAAGTCATGTGGGTTAACAGACTTGCTTGGTCAGACTCAGGGTGGTGTTGGAGCCCCAACCAAATCCTTAACTGCCATAGCTGAGGAGGCAGTGAAAAGCTACTAGGAGGTCAAACACTGTCACTCACAGAAGATCCAGTAAGCTGGTGGAAATCACATGAGAGAGTCAATCCTTTCCTGGCTAAGCTGGCAAAAAGATACCTTTGTATCCCAGGTATTAGCGTCTCAGCTGAATGAGTCTTCTCTGCGGCTGGAGACATTGTCACTGCACAAAGGAGCACTCTGAGCATGTTGATCAGCTCCTCTTTCTGAGCAAGAATGCTGACATTCCTTCACTGTCCAAATGTTTTTGAACTTTTTTAAGTACCACGGTTGGCAGCAAACTGTAGCACATTCTGTTTACCTTTTAGAGTACATGCTTCATTTTATTTAATTTGTATTCATTTTATTTTAATCTAAGGCCACATGTTTTATTTAATTTGAACAGTTATTGCCTTTGGAATTCCCATGGGACTAAAGTGCTTGCACACATTTTTTTTTCTTGGATTGTAAGAAAATACTAGTGGTAGCACAGCAGTACATACAGTCCCCTCCAAGAGTATTTGAACTACAAGGCAAATTCCTTTGTTTTTGTTGTTCACTAAAGCAATTTGGGTTTGAGATGAAAAGATGGATATGAGACAATAGTTCCAAATTTAAGCTTTGGTTTCCTAGTATTTACATCTAGATGCATTAAACAACTCAGGACATGTCACCTTTTGTTTGAACCCACCCATTTTTCAAATGAGCAAAACTATTGGAACACGTGACTGACTTTGCCTTTTAGGTTGATGGTTTAAACAAAAAGCTCTGCATGACTAGTCTAAGTTTCCATCCTTGGTTCAAACCTATAAAGACAGCATTTCTAAAGAGGATAAACCAACAGGAAGAGCAGAGAGCTGTCTGTGGGAGAAAAGCAAGGCCTTTTCAAACTCAGAAAAGAAGGAAAATGGACCTGGGTCATTGGACAAACATTGGCCACGGCAAGCACAACACATTGGAATGTCCTGAGAAAGAATCTACTGGTGTGCTGAGCAACAGATGTTGAACAGGTCGGTTTAGGAAAACAACGGTAACTGATGACAGAAATAGTGCGAGAGCTGTGAAGAAACCCCCCAAAACATCAGTGAGGGACATCACCAACGACCTCCACAGTGCAGCGGTGAAGGGATCACAATCCAGTGTTGGAAGAGGACTCCGACCGCAGAAATGTAGACTCCACACCACAAGATGCAAAGCCCTCATCAGCAGTGAGAAGTTGGAAGGCCGGATTGGAATTTACAAAGAAGTACAGAGATGAGCCGCAAAGGTTCTGGAACCCAGTCTTATAGACTGACGAGACCAAGGTAAATCTCTACCAAAGTAATGAAAAGGTCTAAAAAAGGAGAAAGAAAGGAAGTGTTTATGATCTGAAGAGAACAAGCTTATCTGTGAAGCATAGTGGAGGTAATGTCATGGCTTGGGAATGCATGACCGCTTCTGGAACAGGCTCATTAATATTTATTGATGATTTAACTGATGATGGTAGCAGCAGAATGAATTCAGAAGTATATCGAAATATTTTGTCTGCCAATTTACGGAGAAATGCATTCAAACTAATCGGGAGGAAGTGTATCATGCCGTAGGACAATCAAACAAAGGACTTCATCAGGGGGAAAAGTCCAAGTCAATCACCTGACCTTAACCCCATAGAGCATGCATTAGGAGACTAAAAGGGAGAAACCCCCCCCCCCCCAAAAACAAGCAAGAACTGGCTCACAGGCTTGAGGCAGCTATTGGTCGCGAGGGTCATCCCACCACATATTACATGTTATGTACTTTAAGATTATTTGTTCCAGTACTTTTGCTCACCTATAAATGCTGTGGTCTAATACAGAGGGTGTCATGTTGTTGAGTTGTAAAACACATCTCGATGTAAATACCAGGAAATACAAGCTGACATTTTTCATCTTGAACCCAAATGTCTTTAGTGAACAGGGATTTTCCTTGCAGTCTAGTCCACCTTTATTAAATGCAAACAGTTCAGTTTGTCAGGTGTATACAACATCTATGAAATATTCAATTGTTGGTTAGTTATTCAGTTTGACAGCCACATTTTACAGCAATAAAATTCACATGAGATGAACAAACAGATGTTGACAAAGTTTTCTTTTGGGGACATAACAATGAAGTTGGAAAAAAGGTAATAAATTGCAATGTATTGCAGAAAATACTATGTTTAAAATTGTAATAATATTGTATTCTGACCTAAACATTGTGATACTATTGTAACGTGACGCCTCTGGTGATTCCCACCCCTTATACTAGACTGGGGAACGGTTTTTACATTACTGTGTGAGTTTGGTACCTGGAGCACAGAGAATGGCCTGAAGGTGGGTCAGGGGAGAGAAGAAGTCAAGCCGGACCACATTGGACAAGACTACGTGCTAGCTGCTTAAACTAAAACTAGCTAAGCATTATTCACATTGTTCACATGTATAAATCGGAGCATTCACAAAAATGACTCAAAATGTGCAGGGGGAGGTGTGTTGAAACAGCTGTTTAACATCAGTTTGACGCTCTCTGTTGTCGCGAACACCAACTTCGTTGTGTTTGAGGGTCGTGACTTGAAAAGGTTGAGAACCTCTGTACTGTATCACCTTAGCATGCTCACCTGTAATCACAGAACAAACAAACACATCAGGGTCATTCACGGCTGCACTAACTCAGGATTAACTACAGTGTTCACTGAATTGTTCACAACCCCTCATAGCTGCCTAGCCTGGTCCTACCAGACTCTGGTCCGTTAATCTAGTCCTACCAGACTCAGGTCCGTTAGCTTGGTCCTACCAGACTCAGGTCCGTAAGCCCGGTCCTACCAGACTCGGATCCCTTAGCTCGGTCCTACCAGACTCTGGTCTGGTAGCCCGGTCCTACCAGACTCTGGTCCAATAACCTGGTCCTACCAGAATCTAGTCCATTAACCTGGTCCTACCAGACTCTGGTCCAATAACCCGCTCCTACCAGAATCTAGTCCATTAACCTGGTCCTACCAGACTCTGGTCCATTAACCTGGTCCTACCAGACTCTGGTCCGTTAGCTCTGTCCTACCAGACTCTGGTCCGTTAGCCCGGTCCTACCAGACTCTGGTCCGTTAGCCCGGTCCTACCAGAATCTAGTCCATCAGCCTGGTCCTACCAGACTCTGGTCCGTTAGCCCGGTCCTACCAGACTCTGGTCTGTTAGCCTGGTCCTACCAGACTTTGTTCCATTAGCTCAGTCCTGTAAGACCAGCATGCCCAGAATGCACCTGAACCCACCTCCCTGTAAGACCAGCACGCCCAATATGCACCTGAACACACCTCCCTGTAAGACCAGCACGCCCAGAATGCACCTGGACCCACCTACCTGTAAGACAATGGGTGCACAGATGGGTGCAGTTCGGTCCTAAACTACCAAAGACACTTAAGTTGGGCTTTGCGTTGCGCCGGGTGCCGAAGACAACACAAGGGTTAAATAAAAGGTGTCTCTTCTTCAGGCAGTGTGTATTATCCTGTCAATCGATCAGCAAGGTTCAGAGAAAAGGACGGTGGATGTTGGAGCTCAGTCTTTTGTGTGCTTAACAGTAGCATGAGGTTAGGGTGCAAATGAAAACTGGACCAGTGGCCCATTAAACCGCGGCCAGAGGAGTGTCTCCATCTAATGGCTATTGAACAGGCCGCTCTGAACAAGAGGTAATCAAAGCCAAGTGTAATTACACACTTCTCTGTTCTTTTTCCAAAGCCCAGGCCATTGTGCCCTGAGCTCTCCACATCTAATGACACAGATAAAGGATCAAGCGGAGCCGAGGATGAAAAGTGGCAGATAGGGGATGCAATTATGTACCAATTGCTGGGCTGTGTTCGCAATTTAGCGGCACCACAAGGGGAAGAATAATAAATGCCAAACAAAGACAACCAGTCAGACTGGAAGATGATGCAGGTGATCTATTGGACAGAAGCAATGAGGGAAGCTTCTTTCTTGAAAAAGCCATCAGAGATATTAGGTCAGCCATTCTTTGAATGATTATTTCTGACGCATGCACAAATAGGCATTTCTGTGCTAAGCTCTATGTGCAACCGTGATACAAACTTGATTTTGACCTTTTGAATGCTTTGACTTCTTAGATTCTCAGGCTGTAAAACGAGTGAAGCAAATCACACCCCAGTAAAGACGAGAAAGCGGGTCTCACATTTTAGACTCTGCAATGTTTACATGGTTCGTCTGATATTTTATTACAAATTCACTTCTGACACTTTTTTATGTGAGAAATGAACTATGTAAAGGTCATATATGCGCCCAACTCCAAGGTGCTGGAAAGGAGGGTTCGGCCGATAGTCGAACCTCTGATTGAAGAGGAACAATGCGGATTCCGTCCTG
>NC_048412.1:1330469-1337464 GCF_013103735.1 Etheostoma cragini | reverse complement strand
TCAGCACCTCTAAATCTGAGGCCATGGTTCTCAGCAGGAAACCGATGGAGTGCTTTCTTCGGGTAGGGGGTGAGACCTAACCCCAAGTGAAGGAGTTTATGTACCTTGGCGTCTTGTTCGCGAGTGGGGGGACCATGGAGCGTGAGATTGATCGGAGCAGCGGGTGCGGTATTACATTCCGTTTATCGCACCGTTGTGACGAAAAGAGAGCTGAGCCAGAAGGCAAAGCTCTCGATCTACCGGGCAATTTTTGTTCCTACCCTCACCTATGGTCATGAAGGCTGGGTCATGACCGAAAAAACGAGATCCAGGGTACAAGCGGCCGAAATGGGTTTCCTCAGGAGGGTGGCTGACGTCTCCCTTAGAGATAGGGTGAGAAGCTCAGTCATCCGAGAGGAGCTCGGAGTAGAGCCGCTGCTCCTTCGCGTCGAAAGGAGCCAGTTGAGGTGGTTCGGGCATCTGGTAAGGATGCCTCCTGGGCGCCTCCCTAGGGGGGTAATCCAGGCACGTCCAGCTGGGAGGAGGCCTCGGGGAAGACCCAGGACTAGGTGGAGAGATTATATCTCCAACCTGGCCTGGGAACGCCTCGGGATCCCCCAGTCGGAGCTGGTTGATGTGGCTCGGGAAAGGGAAGTTTGGGGTCCCCTACTGGAGCTGCTGCCCCCGCGACCCGACTAGGATAAGCGGATGAAGATGGATGGATGGATATATGCGCCCTTTTATGAAGATGTATGGGTAATTACAAATTTGGTTAGACGGTGTTGGACTCCAGGAGCTCCACAGTCTGACGAGAAAGCGGCAGCACGCTTTGCTCCACACCCAGCGCAAATTCACAGTTTTTGTGTTACTGGACTACAAAATGCTGCGGCCCTGATCAAGCTCCGCAGGGCTCTAAGGGGCTCTAAGGGGCTCCGTGGTCGGTAGCTCGCAGTGCTAAGTGGGGGGCCATGGGCTCTGGAGACCTCCGGGACAGCAGCCGGTGTTGCATCGCTGCTTTGCTAATCCTTTCACAGACCCCTGGTACACTTTCAGCATAAGTATAGTATATTTAGTTTCAATTTCATCACAGCGTGTATATCACAGCTACCCTAAGGTCTTTACAGAGCTAACACTTTTGTCCGATTCCAATTTTAAGGAAATTTGTGAATTTGAGGGGTCTCCTTAGGAGGAGCTGCTAGCCTTAGCTCGGTGCCTCCGTGGAAAATTATGAAAGATTGCCACCACAGTTTTGGCATAAGTACAGTATATTTACAGTTGTATACAGAATACAGAATTTAAGGGGTCTTGCCAGGAGGAGGCTAGCTAGCCCTCATTGCTTCATCCAGTTCACCATGGACCTTATCAATGAGATCCATGGACAAAAGGCGTGTATTTCCCCAATCAAACACACATATCTATTATAAGATTAACCGGAACTTGTGGTAAAAGATTCTGGGCGTAACAAGCTTGCTGACGACGCTCTCACTCACACACACTGGCCGTTCTGTAGGTAGAGGGTGAGGAGGGAGAGCGGCGAGCTGCAGGCCCTGGAGCTCTGTCAGGGCAGCAGTGTTTGGTAGATCGGTCACCTGGAGACAGTGACTTTATGGGTATGTAGCACCGCGGGATCAGCTGGACACACAGTTGGACAAAATCAATTTTCATAAAACGGCACATATTTGACCTCCACATAAAAAGTATCAGAAGGGAATTTAGTGATGAAATAACAGAAGAACAATGTACGCAATTACTGAGATCTGATCTCAGATCAGTGGTGTAGCCTATGTGAATTTCGAGGCGTCACAAAGATAAAGACCAGAGGAAGAATAAGTAGGAGCCAGCGAGCTGACGTCAACCGTGAGCTCTGTTGAAATCTGCCCATTTTCAGAGGCAGTTTCAAATTTTTCGATTTGCAGAGGAAAGAAGTGTCGATGGGATGTTGCGGTTGTATAAAAAAATACATGACTATACTTTTTATTTGCAATTTCCTGATTTTGTTCAGTTTCAGAAAGACTGGAATACAATTCAGTAAATGATGAGACACAAACACTGAAATGCACAGATACACTACTTCGATGTAATACATGCCGACATACATGTAGAGACGTGGAAACCAACATGGCTGGGAGCTTAAATGACCCTTAGTGCTTTGAAATTTCCAGGCCATTAACTACAAGTCACATGTGTAGTGCGCAGATAGATGCCCGGTCTCTCCTCCACATTCATTCATGAATTTCTTTCCGTCACTATAATTTAACAGTGAGGATTCATTCCAGTGTCAGACAATGCTAATAGTCTCAGAGGTGGTTTGACTTAAATGCTAACATCGGCATGCTAACATGGTTGCAGTAGAGACAGAGCGCATCGCATCATACTCTGAAAGCCACGCCCACCGGACCGAGCCAACACCTCTCCGCTCTGCAATTGACTTGTATGGCGTGATGGTTTGCTCCTCATCAGAAAAAGGCCTTAAAGATGCTTTGTGGTGATGTGTTACAACAACACAAAGAACCCAGAACGAGGTTTTTATAAGCTGCCGAACCAAAAAACTGAGCTTTTATGAAGACAAAAATGGATACAGACGTGAGGAATCAGCAGAAAGAACCTGAACTCAATGATATGTCAGATGCTACTGTGCAGTATGTGCTAACTTAACTTACCAAAATAAAAGTAGCCTAAAACTTGCATTCAGGTATTTTACTATGGCATTTGCTTGCTATAATGCTTAAGGAGTTCCATCTGTCATGGCGGACTACTGCCATCCCAACACACACTGGGCCATTATAGTCTATCAAAGGTCTGGCACACATAAGTGAACACATTCATACCAACAGGCCATGTAGCGTTTCCATTTCACCAACATGGACAGTATTTGAAATGTGGGAGGACACCTAAGCACCCACTGGAACACAGGAAGCATGCCACAGAAACTTTCTTTGGTGGTGACATGCATGCACACACTCACACACTGTTTTCTAGCCTGGTGGCTTTGTCCTCATGCATTATGTATTGCCTCTGGCAAAAGTTGATTGCTGTTAAAGTGTCACTACAGGTGATTGACAGCTGCTTTGCTCCTGACATTTACAAGCTGTCGTGGGTGCCGCCCTGTCGCTGAGTACTGATCTGCTTGCAATTTTGATTTAATAAGGAACTAGGAAATCTTGTGAGAGCGGCTGTTTTATGGGGAGCAATTCTGCATTTGTGATTTATGGTCAATGGCACGCTGAGTGCCAGCGGAGAGCGATGGGATGTTCACAGAGCACAGCAAAAAAAAAAGGTGGCTTGTTAAAAGTCTTTACCATCGGCATCCTGGGCCCATGTCCTCGTAAAAGCAGTTGGCATCACAAGATTGTTTCATCTAACGATGACAATGAATACCTTAGTGAAGTCATTCACCTAACCTTATCCCCCCTCCAGCTGACATATTAATAATTAATGTCATTGTGGTCTCACATAGCCAGACCTTCCTCCATTTCACTGCACAGGAAGGTCTGGCTAGTCCACACAGCATTCCTGGAGTTCTCTGGTTTATTGGCATTATTTTTTAACCCAATCACACCTGTTTTGGGCGGAGTTAAGCGCTTCATGGAGCCACGGTGCCTCTGCTAAATAGTCTCAGGAAGGAACTTGTTTTGGTGGAACATCTGAACGTTCAGAAGTAGTTTTAGTCATCAACAGAAAACTCATATTGGACAGAAAGTCTAGATAGCTGTCTGGATTTACCCTGCAGAGATCTGAGGACCAGGGAACCATAGTCCTCAGAAATCCACCAGAGGTTAGAACCCCAACACAGAGACAGAGGAAGGTAACAGACATCCGGCCGAAAAAAGGGACATCTGGCAGACCGTGCAGCCTCCGCAATAATCCTTTCCCCAAATAGTTAGCATTGGGCAACAAGAGAGAAGCGGAGCGGTCTTAATCATGTAGAAAAGGGTATTTTCCTCAACTAGTGTGTTTCAGCGACTGCGGGCTCTCTTATCTGAGAGTGTCAGAGGGAGGGAGAGGAGCTCAGCTAATCCAAAACAGCTCTTCTCAGCTAATCTCAAATGAGATGGAAATCCAGACGCTTTACAGGGCCAAAAAACATGCTGCCTCCGTCCTGTAAAATCTTGCTTTGGGGGGGAAAAAACGTTCATTTACAAATGTGCTAAGTCACAAAGTATAGTGAAGCAGGGGAAAAAAGTCTAATAAATCAAAGAAGTTATCCTCAATTCATATTTGTAGTCTTAAGGCCCAGAAGTCCATGACATCCTGTGTTTCCCCCAGCAGCATTAAACACTGACACATATTGTTTGCCAGTATTGTAGATTTATTAATTTATCATCAAAACAGAAATATTTACCCTTCTCTATCACATCACTCTATATGATGTTTTCCCTTGACAGTTTTTGAAATCGTTTATCTTTCAAATATTTTTGGATTGCGTAAAATAACCAATATTGGGTGTTTCCGCTGCAGTGTTGTGGAAGATCTGGCAATGCGAGACTAATATGTGAGCTCGCTAGCTCATTTGATAATTAGCACCAAAGAACAGCTGAGGCTGATGGGAATGTCATGAAGTATGTGGTCATGAATAAAATATTTGACTAATTGAAATTGTGGCCCGACTTTGTGCCGTGAAGGTGTGAGAAATTTCGTCGTAATCTATTCAACAAAACCACAAACGTCAGGGAAATGACCCCCGTCACTGGAATGAATCCCCTGGGAACCATGAATCCATCCAATCCATTCAGGAGATGTTGCTGGTGGTGTAAGAGGAAAAGTCATGTGGACAGTGGGGTCTTGGTCCCTCATAGATTACAGTTGGAGTGGCTCTAGGAAGGGATCACTTCAGGTCAGTGTGGAGAGAAGGAAGGATTGTGTAAAACGATAGTAGGAAATGCTTCTCCAAACATCTCCATCGATCTCTAACAGCAAAGAGGACAGATGCATGAAACTCTGGAGTGACACAAAAAAGCAAAAAAGTGCAAAGGAAGATTCATTTCTGCCAATACATAGCCCAAAAAAATATCTGGGACCTTTCTACAATTCCTCCAGGTAAAAGTCTCATTCATCTCAGGCTGACTGGTGAGAATCAGGGCCCTATTTCAACAATCTCAGCGTGGAACACCTGGCACAGGTGCGTTATGGGCATGTCCAAATCCACTTTTGCTAGTTAAACGGAAGAAAAAGGGTTGTACTCAGTGTCTTCATTAGTCAAAGGTGTGTTTTGGCCATAACATGCAATCTACCAATCAGAGCGTCATCTCCCATTACCTGTAAAAGCCAGGTGTGTTTGGACCACTGCTATTATGATGGTGAATTTGCACCGTTGCGTGGGTCTTATCCCCAATTTCCATCCGGCTGCGGATCGGCTCCGTGCACCGCCGTCCGTCAACACCCACCAGGTCTGGATTTGTTGTGGACCGGCTGCGGCCGTGACTGACAGCTGAAGTCTCCAGGACCCACGAGATCTCGCAGGATCCCGTAGAATAGAACCACAAAACCACCAACAGTTAGGTACCTAATGACTTAGATGCTGTTCCGGAGCGGATCCGCATCCGTTATGCATCCTGTGGAAGTTGGGGGTTAAACTAGCAAAGACACTTGTGTCTAGATAGGGCCGTAAGAAGGTACAGCTTTGAAGAAGGTACGGTACAAAGGGACAGCAAACATATGGTAAACAGATCAGTTTGAAGGAGCTTTTACACAGAATCCCTAGGTATGACAGCACAATACGACTCTGTGTTTGTGTGTGTGAATGAGTGTGTGAGGCAGTGACACATTCATTCATCTTGAAGGACCGGGCAGAGGACACGACTTTCTCACTAATGGTGTTTTTTGTTAGTCAGATGCATTCTCTGATTCACCTTCCCCTTTTAACTTTGTATACACACACACACACACACACACACACACACACACGTTGTAGTCTGTAACAAATCAGCAGAGATTTGAACAAACACACTCCTGACCATCATATGGCTCAGATTGCCAAATCTCCCAAGCACCGGCGGGGAAATGGCATTGTGGGAAGATCACATGGACAGATTTTGAAACAAAGAGCCCCCTGGTCACAGGCACTTAAGGGCGGTTTCACACCTAGATCGGTAGACTTGGAGGGATTCGGGGGCAAAATCGCATTTTTCTTATTTGGCTCGGTTTGCGTTTACACTTTGTCAAACACCGAACATTGTAAACACACGTCCCACGGTGGTCTATTGGAGAGAATGTCTTAGTGAAACCAGCCGACACTCCTGGTCTCAGAAATACTGGACCAACACCAAGTGGATGCTGTCTTGTTTTTGGAGGTTTGGTGTTTCTAGTTTGGTTGTTTGAATTAGCTTTCCCAAACCAAGGGGACTATCTCACCAAACCGCTCTAGGGTTCAGTTACCCCTCATGTTGTCCTCGGGTCAAATTTGACCCGTTTTCAGTTTTTTTATCACAAAAAAAGGGCCTTCAAAATAAGAGCTGAAATGTCAACATTAAAAATATCAAATAACTTTTGAAAAAAACTTAAAAAATGCACCCACAACATTGAAAAAGTGACAAAAAATATCGGAAAAAGTGATAATAGTGTTAAAAAACCTTTTGTTTCATGGTTGACAGAAGACAACACAAGGGTTAAAATGGACAAAACTGCTCTAGTGTGAAAGTGTCTTAACCCTTGTGTTGTCCTCCTGGGTCAAAAACAGACAATAATTGACACAGGACAACAAGAGGGTTACAAGGGCAACTGATTTATACATACAGTACAAGTTAAACACAACATGATATTAATTTTTCACTCAGTTGTTTCCATTGCATTGCATGTATGTTTTATTGATAATTTGTTTTCATTTTTGGTCATAAAACATAAATGGAAACACACTTTGTAACTGTCCTCTCAGTCATCTTAGCAGACTTAGCAGTGATTCTAACATAATTACATTGCATACTTTCATAATGAGCGTCAGCTTTATTCATTTCTCACTCAGTTGGTGCTAAACAGTCACATTCTATATATGCTGAACAACACAGCGGGGGGGGGGGGGG
>NC_048412.1:1296678-1330454 GCF_013103735.1 Etheostoma cragini | reverse complement strand
TCAAGGGGACAAGATGCCATCTACAAAGACTCCATCTATAACGAATTACATTTATTCTTTCAAAGGCTTCTTTTCTCTCAAGCAGCTTCTGACTGAGTTATTCCACTCTGAAACAACACACTGTTTTCTGTCAAAGGTTTTTTATTTTTTAATTGGGTTTTTCCAATATTACAGATTTTCTGTATTAGTTGTTTAAGCCAAATTTCTTTTTTCAATCCGCAACGTGTTCATGCTGTGCAGTACCAGGCATGATAATCTATTTCTAGGACGTTTCATTTGCAGCATTGCTCCGTAAACCCCGGTGGATTTCTGAGGACTATGGTTACCTGGTCCTCAGATCTCTGCAGGGTAAATCCAGACAGCTAGCTAGACCATCTGTCCAATCTGAGGACTATGGTTACCTGGTCCTCAGATCTCTGCAGGGTAAATCCAGACAGCTAGCTAGACTATCTGTCCAATCTGAGGACTATGGTTACCTGGTCCTCAGATCTCTGCAGGGTAAATCCAGACAGCTAGCTAGACTATCTTTCCAATCTGAGGAATTACAAATCTACTGACACTTTGCTACCAAAGCTCATCCAGGAAATGTTTGAACAAATTGTCTTTTATCCAAATTTGGACACCAATTTTGATGCATTAGCTATAGTATGCTTGTCTTTTATTTACATTGTTTGCTTTTTAAAATTGCTACCTCTCATGACTTGCCATCTTGACGTCTGGTGTTCTCTTCCATCGCAATTAAATAAGACAGGGTCACTGGACTGCAGTCTCCAGCTGGCAGCTGGCGTTGGACTTAATGGAATTATGTGATTTGTTTTATGCAAACACTATGTGACACTCATTGCAGTAATAGCCTCGCTTCAATTTCTCCATACATGCATACATACATTTAGTACAAGCTCGATCGGTCAGTGCATCACTAGGTAGACTGATGCTGTTAGAGACAGTCAAACTACAGAGACTCCATGTTGGTGTGCTGTCCAAGGATTTAAATTTTACTAATGCTCTAAAACCCCACAAGAGCTAATCATCACCCTGAAGTGTATATGTAGACATCTTCTACATCTAATTTAGTGTAAAATGTAAGTCAATCAACATTAATACATCACCAATAGCTGCCATCATGTGGGTATCACAGTGGAGATGTTGCTGAGTGGTTGTATCTCACCAGGGACGTGAACATTTCATTTGGAGGGCGGGGGCTAAAACAAGGGGACTTCTTATAATTGTTTATTTAAAAAAAAAACACAGCCTTTCTCAGAAAATGTTAAGCAGCTATGTGGTTAATATCGGTGTGAGCCTAACAGGAGAAAGTGCTGCTGAATGTTGAAGACGTCTTCTGAAAACCCCCAAAATGAGCCTCCTGGGTCTTCATCTCTCCTTTAACCACCAGAGGGCGCCAGTGGTCTTTTCCTCCTCATACATGTTAAGGATGTGTGTGTGTGTATATATATATGTGTTTGTGAGCATGTGTGTGTGTGTGGGGGTGGGGATGTGTCAAATGTTCTGCAGTCCTACTGTTGGAAATCCCTTGGTTATTCTCCAACCACTGCACTCAAACCAGAGTTAATTTCAAAGGGTTCAGTCTGGGTCGGCACACATCTGCGTCACCTTTCACACCATGTTATCGCCATGTATGCCTTAAGTCAGGGGTCTCACTAGAAAAGAATATTAAGATAACATGATTTTATAAATCCTGTTTTAATGTTGATTTAGTGGTTATTTATCCGTGGGTGGTTACTTTAGTGACCACAGTACTTTACCTTTAGGCAGGTAAGCCTGTTCCAGGAGTCGGATGCACTTAAACTAAAAGCAATTTTTCCAAGTTCAGAACGAACTCATGGAACATGAAGACGGACAGCAGAGCGAGTCTGGTAATGTCTCTCTGAGGGACGGAGACATTCTATGAGGTAGTGTGTGGGAAGCCCAAGTCTTTCATTTCATTTCAGCCAAAAATCACAAAAGAGTTGACACGCTGGTGGTTTGTTGAAATGTCATAAAGTCTTCCGGATGCAGCATCTTTCCCCAGACACACAACACAGGTTCAACTGACCAACTGTCAGGTCAGTATCAGACTAGAGGATGTCCACCTTTTCTCACTTCCGGGATTGCTCCTGTTCCACCAAATGTCCCTCATTTTTGGCTGCATGTCCCTCCCAATCCTCTGTCTCTGTGTAGGCGTTCTATCCTCTGGTGCATTTCTGAGGACTTTGTTACCTGGTCCTCAGATCTCTGCAGGGTAAATCCAGACAGCTAGCTAGACTATCTGTCCAATCTGAGGACTATGGTTACCTGGTCCTCAGATCTCTGCAGGGTAAATCCAGACAGCTAGCTAGACTATCTGTCCAATCTGAGGACTATGGTTACCTGGTCCTGAGATCTCTGCTGGGTAAATCCAGACAGCTGGCTAGACTAACTGTCCAATTGATTTTAACAGAGGCACCATGGCTCCGTCAGGGCGCTCAGCCCTGCCCAAGACAATTTTGATTGAAAAAATGATAAATGCCAATTAACCCAAGCACATTTTTCTCCTAACTTGGAATACTGTGTGGACTAGCCGGACCTTCCTCTACAGCTCTCTGGAGGGGGGTCTGGCTATGCGATACTAGTCCCAGATTCCTTGCCTTGGTACGACATGCAGAAACAAACAAATCATACTCCAGACAATCCTGTCTTATAAAGTTTAACAAACTATCCCAGTACAAGGCATGAGGTAAACATGTTCATATTTTGCTCAAAGTTGTTGTCAACATCCGTTGTGGATCTTAATCAAGGCGTACTAGGTTTTTACTAGGTGTGTTGCTGCTTTCTTTCAGTTCCCAGGCTTTAATGTCCATTACTGTGACATTCCCAGGCTTGAACAGTGTGTAGAGAATGTGAGTTTTTGACAAACCTCAGGCTGCTCTCACATGAATGAAGATGATGTCTTCTTTTTCAAGTGAATTCAAGTCAATTTCATTTACACAGCCCAATATTACAAATGACAAATTTGCCTCAAGGGCTTTAACAATCTGCTCAGCATACAACATCCTCTGTCCATTGACCCTCACTTTGGAGTAGGAAGAACTCTCCAAAATGTCTTTTTCTTTCACGTCTTAGTCTGTCTTGAGACTGAAATGACATTGTTTCTCTCACATGCCACATGTGTGGAGACTTTTGCTGCTGTGGGATTCATTTTGCTATCAGAAATGGACGGGACTTAATGATGCTCTGTGGCTGTCCCCCGGGCGGATGGCGATGAAAGCTGGTGGCGCATGAAACTCTGCTGAATCTCAGTGGCTTTATCAGGGCTGCCCGATGGGCCGCCGCTGGCTCGAGTTATCTCGGGATCTTCTCGGGTGCCTGGCGCCTCTGAGGCTTTCAACTGTTATCCCAGTGAAATACATTAAAGACAAGATTAATATTAGAGAGAACACCACAGGATCTTCTGCTAAGACTGAGTCAGAGATCTTAAGTCACATCCCAGTTGTCCGAAATGGTTGACTCGCTGGAAATGTGGATGGTGGCTTAAACTTAAAGCTGAAAATGTAAAATATACACAGGAAGTCTTGTTATATAGCATAGCATTCAAATTCAAATTCAATCACACACACACACACACAATAATAGAATCGTCAGTAGTTGTTGAGATAAGATATGATATGATATGATATTTTTGCCCCACCATGAGCAGGTCTAATACTGTAAGAAAAGAATAAATGTTGACTGGTCCAATTCCTCTTCTTGTTACCCCTTTCATCCATTCACCTTGAGGGGTGCATTTCCCCAGCGTTTACTCTGATCATTTATTCCAGACAAGGTCAGTTGAGCGGAGATGCACTCTCATTAATTATCTCTATAAATGATGCAGGAGAAGAGTTCAATCAATCTTCATTTCACACCAGGGAGCCCTAGAAAATGACGTGTGAACCAGCCATCACACACCACACATCATCCGAAATATTGCACATGCAGCACATAAAACATGGAAAATACACACAATAAAACAATAACAACTGCACTGCAAGCGTCACCTATTACCAAAATATAACACATACTGCAATAGCTATTGGCAGCATTGAACAATGCATCAATCATGCTGTTTTCTATAGATACAGAGGGGAATGCATCATGTCCCGTGCATGTGGACAGACAGAAATCATTTTGAATGACAATCAATTATGTTTGTATTGCTTTAAAGCAAAAATAAGTATATTTGATTGTGCCTTTGTGTTGCATTCACAGTGAGATGCTACCACACAAATCATACATGTTACAATGCAAGCTGCATGTTACCTGTTGCTTGTCAGAGCATTAGCCCAGTGTGTCCCTGGCCGTTGCCTCTGCCCAGAGACCTATGGGAGCAGAGAGCCAACACTAAGGGAAGAAGTCCTAAATCACTGTTCTAAATGTTCAAAGACAGAACTAGAAAGGAAGAAGGCTGTGGGCACAATAAACACATTTGGCTCCAGAATTTAGGGTGTTTTTAAACCACACTGTGTGTATATTAACCGTTATATTCTTCAATGTTGGATGTCACTAGATATGACAATGATAACCCGGACTACGGCGGAATATTGACCGCATATTAACACAGCAGCATGGCTAACCCCAACAATTGAAGCTAAAGTTACCCACAATCCATCAGGTGTAAATCACTATAGATCTGATAGTAGCCCAAAATACACAACAATACTCAACACAAGCAATGTGGATGCAACTCAGCGTTGCTAGTGACAACAATATTAGGAGCGAAGTTGAATTTTCCCCCAAAAATGTAACCGTCCTCTCACGTTTGGCAGCTCCAGTTTATTAAATTATTATTTCATTATTTTAAACAGTTTTGATGTAGATACTAGGTTGCAGAGAACTGAATGGAAGTTATAAACAGCCGTGAGATGAAGTGGGATCACTGTGCTCAAACAGCAAAAGGCAAGGTGCTACCTTCAAACATTTGAAACAATGAGGACAATAAGAGTTAAAAAGTATTCTGGAATTCTATAAAACCAAGGCTTCACGCCTCATGGCAACCTATCTTTTCACAGAAGTACATTTTTTTGATTGCATAGCTGTGCATTTCCTACTATTATGGTAAGGCTGTCAGCTACATACCAAGAATTGAACTGGTGACATCCTAAATAATAATAATATGCTGTGTGTCATGCTAAAACACATATTTGTAACGTCTTTGCTGACATTGTTGTTTTATCTTTTAAATCCTATGTAGATGGCCATACTGCATAGTTAATCAGATTCAGATTTCTTTTATTATCATTGTAAAATAATACTACAAAATTTACATATTCTTGTTGAATATTTTGCGTAGTTCCTTGTGTGGTGGAACGCAGAAAACCTAATGTTCATTAATGTAACAATGTAAATGTAAATGAATGTAAATTACTCAATGCAGGGGTCTTCTACGTTGTTTAGGCCAAGGACCCCTTCCATAAAAAAGAGACAAAGCAGTGACCCCCCAACTACCTATATTAACATTCTGCACATAAATTGTTTAACTGGGCAGGCTGGATGTAAATTGTGATGTTATATTTAAACATCATGTCTCGCAGCTACAGTAAGCCTATAATCAATATTATGTAATTTAATTGAATTTTAAGCTCAAAAGCTTGGCTACTATGTGTTAGATTCAGGTTAGTGTATATTTTCAGACATTTTTCATTTACTTTTTGAAGAAAAGAAACTAGCAAAAAATGATGTGATGATATGATAAATAATCAGACAGCCCACCCCTGCAGTCCTCTTTGATGAAGATCTCTGTCCTCATAGTAAAACCACCTTAGCACTACTAGCTGTGTAGAAGCATCCTCCCTTGTTGGGCAGCTGAAATGTCTTGTGGTTGTCACAGGTAATGTCCGAAGGGGTCGTTAAGTTTGTTCCAAAACAGATTAGGTGCTGCAAAGTGAGTTTTGAACAGCCAATAATCTCAGCGGCCGATCAAGATGTTGTTGAGTCACTGGTATTGATTATGTCACCATCAACCCTGCTAGATAGAACATGGTCATTCTGTGCTTAGGGCAGGGAAGACGAAAACAATCAACGCTTAGATGACTCTGCTGTTTCTTTTTTTTTTTTTACTGAGGTTTAGCAGCATGGGTGGATTATTGAAGGGTCCTAAAGGGCTCAGGCCCAGGGACCCGAGGACTTTTGGTGGGCCTAAACCAGAGACTCTCCCAAAAGCCACTGTTGCATTTCTTGTCATAGCTGTCATAGTCAAAGAGCTTAGTCATTAATGTCAATAACAGAGCTCCAAAAGTCCTGCTAAAAAACTGTATCCCTCTTTAATCTGTACATTTAGTAGATGACATCACTTTATCTACTATACATATACATCAATGTATACATGTACCTTACTTAGCTTTCTGTCATAAAGAAGACTAGACAGATGCTACCAATTTAGAATCAGTTTAGCATAACATAAGAAGCATGCACATTCACGTTGAACTTAACTAGCAGAGGCAAGTTAGCTCACGTACCACCACAAAACACATTCTTATTAAAAAGTATAATTCACTAACGCCAATGTTGGCAACATGCAGTGTGCAGGAGAAAAAAATGATTATCCAAATGCTACTTAGACAAATCAGCAACAAGAAAGCCTAGTTTCCATACTTCTGGTGGCTAGCATAACTTTAACATTTTCCTCCATCCATCCATGCATCCACCCATCCATCCATGCATCCATCCATCCATCTATACATCAATACATCCTTCCTTCCACCCCTCCATCCATGCATCTATCCATCCATCCATCCATCTATATATCCATCCATCCTTCCTTCCTTCCACCCATCCATCCATCCATCCATCCATACATCCTCCATCCTTCCGTCCACCCATCCATTCCTGCATTCATCCATCCATCTTTCCATCCACCCATCCATCCATCCATCCATCAGCTCAAGTAAGGGACCCCAAACTTACCTTTCACAAACCACATTAACCAAAGCTCTGTTCTCTCACTCCCTATACCCTACATAGTGTTTCTTTACTACTGAACTATACAGGGAAGGACCAACCCAGATTTCAGACACTCACTGAAGATACGGTTGCGTCAGGAGATGCGCTGGTTTTTTGTGTGAGGGAGGCGGGCGCACCCAGCATCATGTAAGCAAACCAAAAAACAAAAACAATCCTAATTCATCCCTGAAACAAACGGAGCACTCAGGAGAAAAAGAAAAGGTTGGATTGATGTTGTATGTCGCATTGCCACAGTTTAGAAACTAAAACCCGCATCTGCTTCTTCTTCTCCTCAGGAAAACACGGCTGCGTAAAACATAGGGTACATCACATGTACTCTCGGATTAGCTGTGCATTGTTGGTATTTTATCGTGGACAATATCTAGTGAATGAAATTTACCGTGGAGTATTCAAACTTGACAACAGTGGACAGAAATGGAAGAATCATGCTTTGCCGTCACCCCAGAGAATACACCCGCCCTCACAACAAGCAAGATGTAGGTTTCCATTGCTATGAAGAGTGGACTGATTCCTGTCTCCTGCTTCTATTCCTGTGGGGAACTTCAATAATCCCCGCTGGACTCTAAGTCACCCAGCGACGTGCGACTGGGAGTCAGCATGCAACACAGATTTGACCTCACTAATAATGACCCATACTGTAGACACTGCTCAGTACTGATGAATGGACCCTGAGCTGTGTTCTCCTGTCCAGCTCGCAATCCTTCTGTGTTCCTGGGTCATGTGGCATCTCTTCATGAATAAGTTGGGACTTTGCATCCTGTGCACAGAGTGGCTTTTCTTGTTCCCACGGAGGAGTAGGAGGCTAAAAATGTCATAACTTCTAAATTATTCACGCCACTGTTAGATAACAAAAACCTGCAACATCCTGAAAAATATAATCTATCAGAGGAGAAAGATCAGTGGATTACTGGTGGGTGAATATGAAAATGTTAAAATTATCATAATTTGCTCTGTGGGCCTAGTGTCGGAAGACAGTTCTTTAATTGGCTTTCACAATAAAACACTGGAGAATAAATAGTTACTACATTAGTGTGTGCTACTTCAGAAGGCTCGTCCTTCCATTTTCTCTGTCAACAAGTCCCTCCAATTTTGTTCATGTCCTTGACGCCCTGGCTCCAGGACAACGTCTTCCAAAATTGTTGCATATGACTGCTAAGGGCTGGTCCAAGGCAAACTGGAGCCGGCGTACAAAGGGTTGGCAGTTGAGTCGACATCCATGTAGTGAAGGATAGAGGAAGAAGGGTGCTGTGGCTATACACCCTCCTTCACTGGTCTAGACTTCTCCGCCACTCCTCACTCCCTAGCTATAAGCGTTATCAAAAGGTGAGTTTTGAGCTAACTCTTAAATGTGGGGGCAAAGTCAGCCATCCTGAACCAAAACTAGGGGCTGCTTTCAATTTGACTTTTACAGACTATAGAAACGACAAGTATTTATAAAACCATTGGGAATACAATTTAGGACGTACAGTACATCACAATATCAAAACCAAAGTCAGACATCAGAGTCTGGAAACATCATCTGAAACAATTCCCAGATTTTCTAATTGGCGTTACAGGCCTGGTGTCTAGATTGGCTGCAATATCCGTTAAATGTTGGTGTCATTTGTAGCTGTAACACAGCACATAGTATTTGACAGAAAGAACACCACATGGTTCTAAAGCACTGAGGGAACATTTCAATGAGCAGTAGACAGCGTTACATTGACGCAGTAAAATTGTGACCTGTTTAAAATTATTCAAGACCTACAACATAATACTTCTGCAAATTTGAGACTTATAAAGAACCCACAGAAACCCTGATTCTGGGAGTGCAGTGTTCCAGTTGGGCAATAGGGTACTAAGAGCTCTTTTAGATATGATGATGCCTTATTAGAGGAACCTGATCATAAGGAATTACAAAAGTCCAGCATTGAAGTTGCAATTGATGGTGTGAACTTGTCACAGGTATAGGCGGCTGCCGGTCACAGCATTCTCACTCAATACTGGACCAATATAAAAACAGTGGTTACCATTAGTAACCAAGACACAGAAACATGGGGAAACGGTTGAAAAGAGGGAGAAATACAGAAATGTCTCCATTATTAATGCAAAATCAACATGTCCTGCTTGCACCATCACAAAAACCAGCAAATCACTGGAAGGTTTGAGAAGCAGCTGCAGGAAGGGGCAGCGTAGTCACAGGGGTTAATGACTGGCTGCCAACTTCTTGTTCAACACAAGCTGGTCACATCTGGGGCATCCTGCTGGCCCAGTGGTCTGGAACATGGCTTTGTGTCTGGTTAGAGCCCTCCCCCAACCCCTATGTTTCCTGATTTCTGGTGAAATGCATCAAATACACACACATTTGGATCTTGGTACCATCTATTGCCTGGATATTAGAGTGTAGGACAGGAAAGAAGAGGAGGTTCCGGATTCCCACATCCCAGTGTTATGGAAAATCTCTCAGTCTCAGTGTGGGGGTGTGCTCATGAACGGCTGGTTCCTCGGCTCAGGGGGTGAGTGCTGAGCAAAACTCTAGAGCAGCAGCTCTCAGAGGTGATTATCTACTCCCTGCAGCACAACCAGGGTCCCAGTTGGATATGCGTTTCAGTGCAAAGTAGCAGCGTTCTAGGTGCCAAGGCTTCTTGTCCGCTCCCAGAAACTGAGCCCAGCCACCCTTTAACATCCTGAAAACATGGTCATGTTCTTTCATTTAGTATCCCGAGGACTTTTTTTAAATTTATTGGACTATTCCACACCTTGCAATGGATAATGTGTTTAGTAGCATGTACTACAGATGTACTACGAATGGGTATGAAAGTCAGTAAGAATGTGTAGCATGTCATGATGTTCAGGCTGTTGAAATATATTTCCAGAACTTTAACGAAGTGTATTTGTTGATTTTAACCTTGCCATAAACCCAATTTAAAATTTTGGACAAGAAAAAAATTTTCCTCCGATGTAATCAGTTACTGTCCACCACCGTGGACCCTCGTGTTAAATAGGGATGGCTAACCATGTCCTCCTGGGGTGTTCCCAGGCCAAATGGGATATAATCCCTCAATGTGTTCTGGGTCTACTCCGTGGTTTCCTTCTAGTATGATATGCCCAGAAAAGCTCCAGATGGAGGCTCCAAGAGGCATCCTAATCAGATGCCAAAACCACAAACTACTTACAGTGCAAAGGAACTCCGAGTTACTTTCGATTCCCATACTTTCGATTCTCATTCCCTAAAGATGAGTCCAGTCATCCTATGTAGGAATAACAGTTTGGTTTGAATTCCCCATTACATCCTTTCATTTACTAGCCAAAGCTCATGACCATGGGGGATGGGTGGAATGTAGATTGAATAGTAAAACAAGATCTTGTTTGTTTCAGGGGTCAGGGTTAGGAGTATTTTTGTCCACCCCCCTCTCCATCTTATTCTTAGACTTTGAGGTCTTTTCTTACAAACCTATTTAAGTAATTTACTATATCATCTAACCAAATCACTCATCGAATCAGTTCAGTAGAACATCATGGATACTCAGTTGCTTGCTAAAGTTTTTTTTATTAAATACGTAACCAAACAAACTGCATCATATTCATCATATCTAAGATGGATAACACTGACTGGACCAGAGTTAATAAAAGGCTCATGTTGGTTTCACATATCATATCATTGCAGGTACAAATACACTGAGGGACAGCGGGAACACCCTCCGTGGCTATTTGTCTAAGTGTAGGAAGAATAATTGAGTTTAAGCATTAGACTGAGCAGTGGGAGACAGTGTAATGTGTAACAGGATAAAGGAAGAAGGTTTTTTTTTTTTTCCCAATGTAGGCTGAATCTCCAGACTCCTCCACTCCTCAAGCCACCATTTTGATGAAATTAACAAGCCTCTTCACCCATCTTGCCCTCCATCCTCTAGCTCTCTCTGTCCTAAAGAGATTAGACCACTTCAGGAACATTATTCAGATTGTTTATCACTCTCAGCTCCAATTGAAATGAAGTGGATTCTGTTACACTGAGGGCTTCTGCAATGTGGATTAGACATGTTCTCTTCCTCTCCTCTTACCTCAGTACCATTAGTTCTTATTTAGCTTACTTTGTAGTATTTTACTTGTGATTCAGTAAATCACATTCTATGTACAAAAAAATATAAATGTTATCCATCCATCCATCCATCCATCTTCGTCTGCTTATCCGGTATCGGGTCTTCGGGGGGATCAGCTTTAACAGGGGACCCCAAACTCCCCTTTTCCGAGCCACATGAACCAGCTCCGAATGGGGGATCCTGAGGCTTACATTATATATAAATGAATACATTAAAATCACATTAACATCATGGCAATAGTGTAAAGATAAATGGAATATTTTTCTCAACATATCTTTAACTGGACACAATGTATTTAATGACCTACATAATACCAATTATTATTGAATCCATTAAAAGTGTTTTCAAGTTAATCGTTCAGAACAGCTGATCACACTGCTCCTCGCCCCCGTCTAAATGAGTGTCCGGAAAACAATTACAGAAAAGAATAAATTATGCAAAGGTGTGTTTGACGACACCACGTTTTCTTTGTAGCTCAAGGTCAGATGTCTCGCGAGATAATCAGACAGGCTCCATATGTATGTGCATACAAATGAATCAGTGATTACTCAAAGAAATGATTTCCCAAAGCTTTTGCACATCTTGTACATACCACAGTGCTGCGGAGGAAGGTCTGGCAACAGGAGCATATCACTTGTGCAGGTAATTTGTGTTTGGTTATGGTTTTTGCAATTTTATTTTAAGAGTTTCTAGTCTCTATATAAACTAGGTGGCGTTGTCAGACAACAGGTTTGACTGAATCAGCCGGGCCATCGCTTGGCACCCTGACCACACAGATACTCCTGCATAGGAGACAAAATGGTCAGGAGTTGTTTGCGTTTCTTTAAACCAATCACAATCATTTTGGGTGGTGCTGAGCAGCGACGGTAACTCTGCAGAACAGTCTCAAGAAGGAACTTGTTCTGTTAACTGTTGACACAAGCCAGTAACGGGAGCTGTTTGAATGACACATGGTTACAACTCACTATCTCCTATCACTGTAACCATGTTTGTCTTTTGTCCACAGTAATCCCACCAATCGGTCTCAGATTGTCCCAGTTAGAGAGAACGTGCCATAAACAGAAAGGTTACTTGTTATGGTTTGGTCTTTTGTCATATAGTGTCCTTTTTGTCCTATATTGTGTTATTTTTTTGGTCTTGTATATGTTTTAGTCCTTGGCTGCTCCCTTGTCTTGTCTAGTAGTAGTTTCTGTTGTGTGGTCGCTTGTGTGTCTATATGTTCTGTTTCCTGTTTTATTTTGATAGTCTGGTATTCTGTACTGTCTTGTCTTTAGTTTTACTTCCTGTGTTTTCCCGCCCTTAGGATTACCTGCTGCTGTTCACCTGTTTCCCAGCCCTGGTGCCACCTGCATGGGGCGTGTCCTCTGTGTTCCCGTTGTTTCTTGTCAAATCCTTGTGTGGTTGTCTGCTGTTTTTCCTGTTCTGATCAGTGGTTTCTTTATTTGGACCATGTTTTCCCCCTTGAGGTTTCCCTTCCCTCTGTGGACATTTTTGGGGATTTTTACTCCTTTTGGATTTTGGACTGTCTTCCTGGAGTTGTTCTTTGCATTTTTGATCCTGTTGGTGGTTTTGTCATTCCATTTTTATTAATAAATCCATGTTAAACTATTGCCTGCCTAACTGCCTCATCTCTGTGTTTGGTTCCCCACTTCCCTGTGTAGTGACAGTTAATGTTACTCGAACTGAAACTGAAATGAGAAGAATGAATTATTTTAAAACACAGAAATGAGTCCGTCTGTGAATGAAATTGTATGTGATTTTTGCCTTACCGTTTATAGCGAGGTTAATCTTAATATTTAAAGTGGCTATAATCAATGCTTTAATGGACTACTTGCAGTGACAGAGGTCACCTTGTACTCTCTGCAGCCAGGCACCATCTTCCCTTCTCATCTGCTTGTATTTTTTAATTTATTTCATGCAGTTTTAAAACGAGAATTTACAGAAACATTTCCTGAATGAGAGGTTAATCCCACCCGTTCTAACTGGCTGGACTTTGGTGAGCATTGGGATTTCACCATGTCTGACTAAGTCAGCTTAATTGAACGTGTCTTACCCAGTTCCACATAGAACAGGAAGCCAATGTTTGTCTGCACCCAACTTCCCCTGTCGCCAGGTCCCCGAACAATTGTAAGGTTATCTTACCTGAGGCGTTTTATCAGCCGGGAAAGTAAATGTAACGTTACATCCTGGTATGGAATACAAGGACAACGTAGCTTCAGCGAGAAGTCACCCATGCAATTTTAAAGTGAGAAGGGAATTCTGTGATAAACACAGGCTTAAAAGCCAGGAAAGATCTGACTCCTATCTTAACTTATCTACCCATTCTATTTCCACTTGTCTGTTAATGAGACTCGTGATACCAGAACTCAATGATCAATGCTGAGACAAGTGATTCAAGTCACTCACAGTTTACTAAGTTCAGCAGTTAAGTTTACAACACATGTGGGTTCACAAAATGACGCAGACAAAAGCACATGGAGCTCTGGTCTACTCTGTCAAGTTATGAGGCCCAAATCTAAGTGTCCCTGTCCTCTTATTGTCTTCTTTTCTGGTGGTGTCTTTTCTGCGGCTAGGTAGAATGTGTGTGTGTGGGTGTATACGCTGCTATCTTCATACAGCCAGGTGTAAGTCTTCTGCCGGTTGCAACTCTTTCTTCTGTAACATTTTCTCCTCAAACACACACACCAACCAATCAGCTTCTTCATTTTGGTCCACAGTATTTCCGGTCTGGTACAAGTTTCTAACAACAAATTACATTCCTAAACTAGAATAAACTGTAATAAAAGTTAAAGCTGAAACCATCTGTGTGTCCAAAGTTGGATTGTTGAGCTCAAGTTGGGCTTTTTGTTAGTTGTTGGTCCTGTACACAGCAATGACAATGACAAGGGGGATGCAGTAAGAAGAAAAGGTCAGTACAGAAGCAGTGATGACTATTTTCCATGTAGATTTCCAAAAGTGATCTGTTAATGATTATTTCTTTGTTTTTGTTGATAAGGATACATTTTCTATTGTCAATATTATGTTATTCTTAGTTTAAGGAGGCCTAAGGGAAGACCTAGGACTAGTTGGAGAGATTATATCTCCAACCTGGCCTGGGAACGCCTCGGGATCCCCCCTGTCGGAGCTGGTTGATGTGGCTCGGGAAAGGGAAGTTTGGGGTCTGTCACGTGCCGTGTTGTGCTTTGTGATTCTGTGCAGGTGTGTGTGTGTGATTCTCTGCAGGTGTGTGTGTGATTCTCTGCAGGTGTGTGTGTGATTCTCTGCAGCTGTGTGCTGCTGATGATTGTGCAGCTGAGGCTGATCAGCTGATCAGTGTCCCACAGCTTAGAAAAAAGGCAGCATGGCTGTGTGCAGAAGAGAGAGGCTTCAGTGGAAGCCAGCATAGAGGAAACTGCTTTGTGACCTGCTCTGAGCCAAACCTCGCAATACCTGTGCCGTCTTCCTTTTGAAGATAGCTTTAAGTTGCCCTTTGTTGAGCGGACACAATAAATTTGCCTTATTTAACAGTTTGCTTTCTGTCCCGGGTTTATTATTTTAAGCTGTTTGCGTTCTCCGCCCTAGACTACTCTGGGTCGTAAAAGCTCCCATACTGGAGCTGCTGCCCCCGCGACCCAATACTGGATAAGCGGTTGAAGATGGATGGAATCTTATCTTAAAGAGCTAATAGTACCTTTAGAACCCCATCAGAGCACTGCAATCCCAGAATGCAGGGTTACTTTTAGTTCCTAGAGTCTGTAAAAGTAGAATAGGAACCAGAGCGTTCAGCTATCAGGCTCCTTTCCTTTGAATCCAAGTTCCAGTCTGGTTCCAGGGACCAGAGCGTTCAGCTATCAGGCTCCTCTCCTGTGGAACCAGCTTCCAGTTTGGGTTCAGGAGGCAGACACCGTCTCCACATTTAAGAGAAGGCTTAAGATTTTTCTTTTTGATAAACCTTATAGTCAAAGAGATAACTGTTGTTGTGATTAAGCGCTATATAAATAAAATTGAATTGAATATAGTTAGGAAAGGAGGAGTCTGCCTAACCCGGCCCACCTACTTCTCGTCATAGTTGTCAGATTTATCCATCATATAATCAATAATAATATAAAACTAGAGGGAGACTTGGCATACAGCCCGATCCGGTTGGGGAGAGTTCTTGCCCAACCAGGCTCCTCTCTTTATCCTGTCTCTCTTAGTTATGATGTAATAGTTTTAGACAGCTGGGGAGTTCCTTTGACACACTGAGCTCCTCTCTCCTATCTTTCCATTTACGTGCTTCCATGTCCCAGAAATGCTTGTTACAAACCTAGCTCTTGGGGGTCACTCCCCGGAGTCCTTATGTCCTTTTCCCCCCAGCATGTTTCCTCTGATCAGAGGGGCTCCAAAATCAAGGTAGCAGCTGTCGCCATGGTCCCGCTACAAGTTCTGCGATGCCATGTTACATCCAACCACACTCCGCGGTGCCCAGCTACGTCCTGCTGTGCCTTGTAATGTCCACAGTGACCTGTGGACTACTACAAAGAACTACTACTAACAAGTAATTTTTGTGACCGTTATTGCAACTCTTCATTCTAACCCCAACCGGTCGTCAGACAACGCCTACCAAGAGCCTCGGTCTGGGTCTGGGTCTGTCCCGGGTTTCTGCCAAACAGGAAGTTTTTCCTCGCCACTGTCGCACTGTTGCTTGCTCTGGAAGGAACTACTACAACTGTTGGGTCCTTGTAAATTCTGGAGTGGGTTCTAGACCTCCTATCTGTAAAGTGTCTCGAGATAACTCTTGTTATGAATTGATACTATAAATAAAATTGAATTGAATTAATTTAATATAACAAATACAATGTTTTGTGACAATTAAGAGACGTGGTTTGCTTCATAGGCTGTGTTACTGCATTAACTGGGTCGCATAACAATGATACAACCAATAGAGGTATCTTTGCATTCATTCAAAACTGAATAAATTGTTTAAAAAAGTAAAAAATTACACAGCTCACCTTTACCCAACATCCCAGATCTGACCGATGGAGCTGTCACACAAAATCTCCCTCATGGGACAATACATATCAATTTAATCTAATTTAATAAATACATACTTTATTTGACTGAAAGAGACAAATTATATCATTGATCGCAATTATTTCTGAGACAACTAATTGTACAGCAAAATTTGGAATTGTTCCAGCTCTACATCCCATGCTCTGTTCTCGTTGATTATCGAGTATATTTGAGACTGTCACTGTGGCCAATGTAGAGATAGATAGATAGATATTTACTGTCCCATGAGGGAGGTTTGTTTTCCTAGTCTGTTTATTGCACATGGCAATGTACACGGACATCAACAGATAACATAAAAACCGGTGTATATATACACACAACCACATACAACAGCGACACCGTCAGTTACCATGGTGAGTGCAAGGCGTGTGATGGCTCCTTCATTCAGGTCTGAGATGTTGGGTGTACGAGAGTCGATCAGTTTGCAGGTGATGTTGGTGAGTTTGAGGGGAATGTGATGTCCTCTGACAAAGACATATTGGATGCTTGAGCTGAGAAACGTAGAGTGGTGATTTCTCTCAGGGTGAGAAATCTGCAGCAGGAACCTTGAACGGTCTTAAGGACGCCCTGTGGTGATATTCAGCCACCTTGCTTGTCGATGTGCTGGCATTAGATCAAACAGTTTACTGCCACAAAGGCCGTGAAAGGCAGCAACAAAAACCCATTCATGTGATGCTGATAACACCAATTGATACTTACAGGCATTCATGTAGATTAATTTCGTCACATCCAGTTAATTACCGGAGATTGGGGAGAAGCTGTGATTATCAAATGGGCTTATTGTATTTAGCTGGGACTAATCCCTGGCTTTCCTTGTTTGTGGGATTTGATGAGGAAGACAGCGGTGAGTCAGCTGGAGAGGTGACGGAACAACTGGATTTACACAGCGAACCCGCGTGCATGGCACGGCACAGATTAAACCTGTATCAGATCTCACTGTGCTTACTCATTAGCAGTGATGAAGAACTGCATCACATAATGATGAATGGCCGAGGTTTTGGGCCAACATTCAGCTTGTTTTTGTTGGACGTTTTGCGCTCGTTCAGCATTTTTGGTTGTTTTCTAATCTCGCATAGCCAGAGGTCTAGTCTGGAAGGTCAAAGCATTCTAGCAACCCAAACTCTGCTCCCCCACTTGTTTCATGACCCACCAACCCACCACGACCTGCTCCCTACGCAGGTCTTCGCGGTCTTACAGCGGCAGTCAATATTGTGCTCAAATGCATACAAATCATGAATTACAGTGCACTCCTTTTCATAGCTATAGGTACTGATTGTTCTTGAATTGTTCACAACCTGAACAGTCACAGCAACTTTGATCAAAGGAATGGACCGATTGGATGATTGACAGACAAGACATCTGACATGAATAATCTTAATGCATGCAGGCTGTTTCATGGAATATGGTCCCAGTGTGTAATCAGCACAAATTATGTGATCACAACTTGTTATCACTCAAAATGGATCAGGTTTGACTGACATGTGTGCACTGGAATGTATCTTATGGATCTCACAGCACACACCCAACCCTTAGTACTGTATATCCACGCCTACATTACTCCGTCCAGTGATGACAGCCCAGATGGGCCAGAGTGGAGCCGTGGTGTGTCGTCATGCTGCTAGATGTACAGTATGCTGCTGAAGATCAGTGTCTGAGTGCATTTCAGTGCCGTTTACATAGGGCTCTTCTTCTCCATCTGGTGCCGCAGGCTCAATGGTGTAACCTCGTCACAGTCGAGCCGTTTGATTGGCTTTTCTTGGTGATGGACAGTCTTGCAACTGAGCAGATGGCACCCTGCTACCCTGGCAAGCAACTGCAGTTTCCTCAGATTGTGTCTGTGTGGTGTGTTCACATTCACCATTCAGGAAGTACGTTTACTCTAGCCTTAAAGGCAGGGTTGGTAATATTACCAATTTACCCCTTTTTAATTTCTTGTTTAAAATGGTCTTCACACCCCAACAGCAATAACTTGTGAGCTCTGAAAAGGATCAGTCAATAGCAGCTGCTGTAATCCTGTAGAACCAACTCGGGAAGAACCAACACCCCCGTATAAAGTAAGTACAAAGCAAACCTGACCAAGTTGTTGGAGCGGTTGAGGTGAGCTGATGGCAAACCACCGTCATACAGTACATTTTGGTCATGCAAGGTTATAAGTGGTTTCTGGGAAACGCTATTAAATCAACTGTCAAAATATGTGATATTTCCTTTAAGTAAAGACTCTCACCTGTTACCGAGCAGGTTAGGTGTTTAGCAAAGGTTACTACATTGATTTAAGCCTGAAAAAAGTTGTTTTGTAGATATTTAAATTACCACACTTGTTACGTTTTTCTTCTATTGAATCTTTTTTATGTTTGTTTCTGTATGCATTGTAACTTCAGCAAAACTATGATTCTAATTTATAAAATTTCTTAAAATGCCAAAAAAGAAGGAAAGAACCAGTGAAATACCGCCATGCCCAGCTGCACATGCTCCAAGTGACCAAGACATGTGGGCCTTATTTGTTGCTGAATGTCATGACCTGCACCAAAGATACTGAATGGTTTATTTATGGAATTAGCCACACAGCATTGCTCTTTGGAGCAAAAAGAGAACCAGAATGTGTTTTGAAGCAGGAACAGACATTGCTAGATGGTGACGGGATTATTTTTTTTAGCTTGTCGGATAATAGCTGTCTGAGGACAAGTATGAGGAACAGGGGACGCTAATGAATTCTTGTCTCACATCTGCTGAGGAGCTCTCCGCATGCCAGCAAGTTACAGCAGACTGATGGAGGGCTGCGCCATCCTCACACATTAATTGCTAACACCGTCAGATGCCAGTTGTGCCTCCCGGTGTGATGGACACTACAGATTGTTTTGGTCTGATAGATAAAAACAGTATTCTCTAATGGACACCGCGGTGCTTGTCGTTATCTCTGGACTCTCACGCAGCTTTTCTTTTCTTTTCACTCTCCATTACTCTCACTTCTTTGATCCCTTCATCACAAACTGTCAACCACTGCCGGTGTCATTTTATGGACAAGCCAATGTTTGTCCTGTCACTTTCAGCCCACATTCTGACACAGTGCATGGTGTCTGCATTGTGGTTTGATTAAATTGATTTATCTTCAAACTTGTCCGCAATATCTCACATCCCACAACAACTTTTGTTTTTGCATTAGACCATTTGATTAAGAGTCATAATAACATAATAGCTAAAAATAATAGTTTTGTGGAATGTCTTGTCAGAAATCAGTGTTCTTTAAAAATGAGACCTCTGTAAAAAATGTCCCCAGACAGACAGCTCTATGTCGTATGTTACCACATTCAGTCATTCAGACGGATCATTAGCCTTCATTATCTCCCACCCATCAGCCTCTCAAATGAGCAGTAGAAAGAAAAAAAAAAGGCAAGAGCAGACGACAATAAAGGATTATTTGGAGATGACTAAACTGTTGGAAATTTGGAGCTGTCTCAGCGAGTCTGCAGAGCTTAAAATTGGGAAGTTTCTGTGAAAGAGCCAAGTAATATGGTTACAGCTGAATACTGATTTTGTTTGATTTTATTAGTAAAATGGGTATCAACCTGAAACAAGACTAGAAGACAAGACAGTATGATAATGATGGACACATCTTTAAGGTCTAAAAAGTGAAGAGGATGCAAAAGCTCCTTATATCTGCATTTTGTCTAACTCCCGGCATGGGGCGACTTTTCTATTAAGGTCTACCACATAGGAGCCTACTTCACACTTTCATCATCCCTGCCTCTGTGTTTGGGAACTCCCGCCTGTGTTTTTGGTAAGATTGTGAACAAACTGTTTTGTCTTTGACACCTGGGAATGAGTTGTACATTTCTGAGTCAATTTAAAACACTATATTTAACCTTTCAAGGGATGGTGCACTGAGAGGCGGTCTCTCTTTTGCAGGAGCAGGAAGCTGCCCGGGCCAATCACAATCATTGTGGGCGGGGCTAAGCACCTGACGGAGCCACAGTGCCTCTGCTAAACAGTCTGAGGAAGGAACTTGTTTTGGTGGAACATTTGTACCTCTGGAGTAGTTTGAGTTGTCAACAGAAAATTCTGATTGGACAGATAGTCTAGCTAGCTGTCTGGATTTACCCTGCAGAGATCTGAGGACCAGGTAACCATAGTCCTCAGATTGGACAGATAGTCTAGCTAGCTGTCTGGATTTACCCTGCAGAGATCTGAGGACCAGGTAACCATAGTCCTCAGAAATCCACCAGAGGTGAGAACGCCAACACAGAGACAGAGGACGGGCACGAACATCTGGAACAATCCCATAAATTGAACAACGTTGATATTGACTGGGGTAAAACAAATCCACCTGACGACATGTGGTAGGCCGCTTCGGCTGTGTGTGTGTGTGTGTGTGTGTGTGTGCGTTATCTTGCAGGTTAAAATCCCTCCAGATCAGCAGACCAATGCCTCGTAACAGTGACAAGCAGCCAATTCACACATTGCATCTCCGCCGTGAGTGACAGCAAATCAATAGACCCTCAGACAATCATGACATCTAGCAATGAGAGACAGTTTGAGACTGTGTGTCTTCCATCTTTCACCAAGGGAGATGTCTCTGCATTTGTATATCTTTCTTTGAGTGCCTTTTCCTCTGGGTTGTGTGTGTTTGCATGTCTGTGAGAGTGTGTGTTTGAGAAAGAGAAACTGAGGAAAAACATGTAAAACTGTGTGTAAAAAGGAGCTTGACTGATTGTTAATGCATGTACTTTATTCTGGGGCTGTGCTTCTTTGTGTAACATATGTGTGTCTCTGGGTCTTTGTCGGTGTGTATAAGCACCAAGTGTAATTACTGACACCACGTTAAGCTCTCGGTGTGGACTGCAGGGAAAATACCATTAACCTCTGTTGATGAGCTTCACAGTGGAGGAGGGTTAGGAAGGGGTGGGGGTGCCTGGAGATTACAGCTACTGTTGTTGGCAACTGGGCCCAATACAACTGCACTGTACTGTTGAGTACTGAGTAGTCTTGCCTGGCCAAACCCTTCTCCACAGCACTGTTGATGAAGGTCTGGCTAGTCCACACAGCACTTCCGGATGGGAGAAAATTGTGCTCTGGTTTATTGGCATGTCTTTAAACCAATCACAATTGTCATGGGCGGCGCTGGGTGCCGCATGGAGCCCGGGTGCCTTTGCACGCCACTGCAAACAGATTATGTATCATCCTTGAAATCTGTGCTTTAGTCTGAAGAGCCCAAGTTTGAGATCTTTGGTTCCAACCGCCGTGTCTTTGCACGACGGAAAAATGTGACTGGATGGATTCTACATGCCTGGTTCCCTCCGTGAAGCATGGAGGAGGAGGAGGTTTGATTATGTGGGGGTGCATTGCTGGTGACAATGTTTGGGGTTTATTCAAAATTGAAGGCATACTGAACCAGCTACCACAGCCTCCTGCAGCGACATGCCATCCCATCCAGTTTGCGTTTAGTTGGACCATCATTTATTTTTCAACAGGACAATGACCTTAAAGACACCTCCAGGCTTTGTTAGGGCTATTTGACCAAGAAGGAGAGTGATGGAGTGCTGCGGCTCCCCAGTCACCGGACCTGAACCCTATCAAGATGGTTTGGGGCGAGCTGGACCGCAGGAACTACTTCAAGACTGTTGGGAAACCATTTCAGGTGACTACCTCTTGAAGCTCATCAAGAGAATGCCAAGAGTGTGGAAAGCAGTTAACAGAGCAAAGGGGGGCTACTTTGAAGAAACTAGAAAATAAGACATGTTTTCAGCTATTTCCACGTTTTTGTTAAGTACATATTTCCACATGTGTTCATAGTTCAGATGCCTTCAGTGATGATCTACAATGTAAATAGTCATGAAAATAAAGGAAATGCATTGAATGAGAAGGTGTGTCCAAACTTTTTTCAATTACAACCTTCACCTAATTGAATTCAAGTAAAAGTTCCCTTCATTTTGCTCATAATGACAATTCTGGTAAAGCAAAGCAAGTCAGTAGGAACAGAGCAATGAAGAGAATTTGAGAAGACATTAAATAGGAAATTCTGATATGTATGTTGGAGAGAGGGAAGATGGTGATATTGAATCGCATCTCTTGTTCTGGTGCACCTTTGGACAGGATATTACTTTCTGCTTCTTCAAAGTATACATTTCCTTTCTTGAACTCATGATATTGGAGATCCAGCAGCTTCTTATCTCAGAGAGACGGTATTAGATATTCCTTCATCCACAATGGACTAAGAAGTCTGTCTTGCTCTCTGTCATACATGGAGAGTGATTTCATTTTCTATCATTTTGTGTTTCTGGGCCAAAATGTAAAATTAAAACCTTTTCTTCATCATTTAGGCTATCTTTTCTTTTTGTTGCTTAGCCTGGTCTTTTTGTCATATTTTTCTGGACGTTTTAGTCAATTTTTGATTTTATCTGTGCTTTTTGAGAAGTTTTTGTTGTCCCCCCCGGACATTTGTGAGGCTTTTCTTGGCATGTTTATTTCAACAGTATTTCATATGAAATAATCTTTTCTTCAAATGCTATAATATGATCACTTATTTTACATGTGATGGGTGAACCATCCACTTTATTTCTTTGGTTGAAAGAACTTATGATATAGAAACTTAGAGGACAACAGGAGGGTTAATATGAGACGCCTTAGCTTAGCACAATTCATTACCTTATATTCTATTTGGACTGTTGCTCTGTTTTCTAAGGACAACTATTAATAGTCTTTTAATTCTTTTAGTTTTGCAGTATTTTTATGTTGTGCTGTAGATTTTATCCCTACTATTGTTTATAAAAAGTTCTCCCATGGCGTTTTAATTTTCAACAGTGCCAGTACTTTTACTGCTGGTAAATCAGAACCCACCTTTTTGCGATGTTGGGTGTTTTTTGCCCCCAACATTTCCTTCTAGGCAACATGGCACAGGATATGTTTAGAGTTAAGGTTAGGGTTGCTTGGAAAGCCTCGTTGGAGGCAAAAAACACCATTGAGCCCCTTTTGCATGACAAATAGACAGTATTTGTGACAATTCACAAGACACCCATATAATTGATACATCAATCAATGAGTTAAAGCTTTAGTGCAAAACATTTTTGTATTAATGAATACAAAAACGTCTGGATTTCTTAGTATAAATATGACCTCTTCAGAAGAGTTAATGTTTTTTAAAATCCTCCATGTCCTCCTTGTCTACTGGCAAATGTGTGGAGTAGGGGCGGGGCTAGTGCAAGATCACGGAAGGCTCGTAAACAAACGCGCCAACAAACTACGCACTAAACTTGAACTGAAACGGAGTTCCCACACCAGGACAAATACGTTTGAGGAGATTCTTTCCTTCGCCTTCCGTCATCCACCCTTACTATAGAGTCCGACCTTCCGGCATACAGTGTGCAGGCTGCCTTTCAATCTTTCACCAGTAAGCTCAATTGTTTATGGTAATTGGACAATGTGTCATCACTGATACAGTAATGGTTTATTGATTTTAACACAGCACAGGGATAAAGGGGTCACCACTTGGGAGCAGTGAATTGTGTTGCAGTATGCCAATAAAGTTCTGACGTATATTATGAGCAAGGCTGACCTTTCTGTTAAAGGTGGTGCTTGGTGTATTTGTGTATTGGTATTCACTGGCAAGCATATTTCATGAAAATCTGACCGTTTAATAGCCTTTCTTGTGTAAAAAACATTTTTTAAACTAATGGCAGGACTGTACACAGGTCACCAAGTAGCATGGGGATTCACTAAAAATTCTAAATGTCCACAACAACGTTCACGGTTATTTGGCCAGTACGTGTGAAGTGACATATTGCATCTTTCTGTTGCTAAGCAATGTGTTGGACGGATGGATGGGATTGGATCGACTTGTCGCCGTCCATTAGCCTCACTGATGGCTGGCACAGTAAAAAATCCTAATAATTGTTCACATGTGTTAAAATCCTCCACAGAGCTCAACTGTGACTGCCAACATTTTGAACAACTCTGGTTATGATTTTCCCCATCTAACATCTCCATTGACTTGTCAGAAAACATGTATATAAAGAGTTTTAAGCCTGGAAAGATGACAACCAGCTTCAAGATGAATCATGACCATAAAAGATTTAATTTGATGCAAAAGAACATTTAGAAAATGGCAAAAAAGGCAAAGGTACAAGACTGTGTACCTTGTGCACATTAACAATCAGACTTCAGTGGTATTGAACCTTTAAAACCATTCGTGGGAAGCGAGAGTGGTTTTCATGGTAACAGTGAGCTCCACCAATGAGAGCAAACTATTGGACTTGTGTTTTCTACAGGAGAACACACCTTCGCTTTCACGATCTTATTCCTTCCTTTACATGAAAAAGAACACGGGTTAGGTCTGCTTCAAATTCCCCCAGACCAGACAATCTGAAGTAATTTGGACTGCATAAACATAGTACAAAATACATTTTCTTTCCCCACAAGAAATTGGAATTGCATCAGTCAATTTACAATAACATTCAAATAGCCAGAGAAAGCAACATGCTGTGCTGACTGAGACTAACCCTAACCCCCTCCTGTTCTGGTCGTTCTTGTTACGTAAGCCCACCCGTCATCTTTTCCTTAACCCTCATGTTGTCCTCGGGTCAAATTGACCCGTTTTCCTACATCAAAGTTCTTCTTAATTCCCCAAAATAACATGATTGATTCCACACAACGCTCTACTTTCAATAATGATGTCATTAAGTTGACATGTTTGAGTCTGTGATTACTTTTAATTTTAGTCTCAATAATTCCTACTTTCTGCTTTTCTAACTCAAACATTTAGGTATAATTTCCTATAAATGAGGTTTATTGACCATAAATTCCAAAACAACTTCAAAACGTTAATAAAAGTTAATAAGTTAACGTAACGAAAGAAAGAGATAAAAACATCGATAAAAAGTGTCAACAAAAGTGTTGACTTTCAGTTTTGACGGGAAGACAACACAAGGGTTGATCCAACTGCGTCAAAAGTAACGTCAATAGTCCCGTCCCGGGGCATTTAGATCGGACGCTGCAGAAGACTTTTAGCGCCATTAACAATGCCGAAGGCTCCTGATCGAGTGCATATTTGAATGATTATTATAACCTGGGTGGTCCTGCAGCGAAAGGAAGGCCGACTTAAGAGGAACAAGTTCAGGGAGCAGAGTAGCACCTCCACCTCACATCTAGATGCATTTTAAAATCTTGCAAGTTCCCGTCAAACAAAAAGACTGGATTTAGATAGGATGTGATGTGTAAGGAATTCTACTTTTATGAAGCTTATTATTTCTTGTTTGTCTGTAATCTTCCTCTTTTGTCTATTACTGAGGTCATAGTTGGAGTGCTTTCCATTGAAAGGGGTTTCTAACAGTAACCTTAACTCTATGGAAACGTTGTGGACAAAATATTAGAATAACCTCAATATAATGCAGTCTAGGTCAACACGACTGTAAACAACAGCCACAATGATACACATGAAGATCAAATTAATACTGTATGTAGAATGTAGGGTAGAGAGGTTGTATTGGATCAACTGTGCTCTACTGTATTTCTTTGGTGTTGTGTATGTTCCAGTCCATGGTTGGACCCTTATCTTGTCTATTTGTGGTTTCTGTCTTGTGGTATTCCGTGAGTGTATGTTCTGTTTCCTGTTTTATTTTGATAGTCTGGTTTTCAGTGCTGTCTTATTAGTTTTACTTCCTGTGATTTCCCACTCTTGTGATTACCTGATGTCTTCCACCTGTGCCCCAGCCCTTGTGTCACCTGCCTCTTGTTACCTCGTTACCCTCGATTTAGTCTTGGTCCCCCCCCCCCCCCCTTGTCCCCTGTCGGAGCATTGTAGTGTACTGCGTACTCTTTTGTTAGTCTCCACGGGTCATGTTAGTGTTCCCGTGTTTTCTGTTTTCTTTACTTTTTGGTTCCCGTTTTTGTTTTTTTGCATTTCTGAATTTATTAAATCATCAAAACTACCTTTAGTTTCCACCATTTCCCAACCTTCCTCAACAGTACTCAATGACGTGGCTTGGCTTTAGAAGTTTTCTGCATGGTTATTTTTTTACTTCCTGTTTTTGACTTGCTGGAATAAAAAGGTCTTGTTTTATATTTAACCCTAAGATCTACCTCAATCTTTAACTCACACACAAATGTAGACCAGAATGTCAGACCAAAAGTGTAATAAACCACAACTGCAACTTTAACTTTCATCTTTATTTTGTCCCTGGCCTAGCAATTGGTTTTACTAGGCACACCATAGTTTAAAAACAACAACAACTGAGTCCTAACTACCGACGGGCCAGAAGACTTACAATATTCACTAGAGACTGACTTTTACATTTTCCAGTGTACAAAACAGGGCATCAATAACTTCTTAACACTTGTGTTGTCCTCGGGTAAAATTGACCCGTTTTCCTATGTCAATGTTCTTTTTAATTCCCCAAAATAACATGATTGATTCCACACAACGCTCTTTGCCAAGTACACCTCTCTATCTCCATTAATTTTGGGGCTTCTCATTCAAATTTATAGCATTTGAAAAACAAATGGAAGTGTTTTTGAAATAGTGTTGAGTAAGAGTTGACAAATTCCAGTCTGTGGTTATCATCAACATCCATTCCTTTAATTTTAGTCTCAATAATTCCTAATTTCTGCTTTTCTAACTCAAACATTAGGTATAATTTCCTATAAATGAGGTTTATTGACCATAAATTCCAAAAATAACTGTGAAAGTAAAGTTAATAAGTTAGTTTTGTGTAGTGTTGGAAACATAAAAAAACGTAATAAAGAAAAAAAAGATGAATTTCACATGATTGACTGCTTATGTACAGGTCATTGTTACTCCAAGTTGCTTTTATTCAGTTTGAATGATTAATTTACGTAGAAAAGTATTTTTGTCACTCTGTATTTTGTCGGGAAATAGGTATTTTTCTTTAATAAAGGTCTTAAAAATTCTTGACTTTGACTTGTCGAACACTGCAGAAACACTAACACCATCAACATTGTCTGGATCAACGACATTCGCATAATTTAAAGGACGTTCCGCCGGATGTCCTCTCTCTGTGGGTTGCCATTTTGAAACTCTTCCTTTTGGAAAAACGACAACAAGCTGAAAATGTCAAGTTTTGAAGAGAATGTGGAAGGTGCAAAAGGGCAGGCCTGCTTGGTTATTTCGGGGAATGAATGTAAAGATTTACAAAGAACATATTTACGGCATTTCCTCTCTTAACTGGGACGTCTTGGGATCTTTTTTTTTCTTCAAAAATGGTCCTGTGATTGGGCGTGAGGAATCGGCGAAGGACATGTCACGACTGATCGTTGGCACCATCGTCGTTTTCCAAAGATCTTTGTGTGTGGGGATGTGTGTGGTCTCGCCCTGAGTTGGAATGAATCTGGCTTAACAGAAGGATTCCTTTTTTAGAGTAGCCTGAAAAATAGTTAAAATATGGCTTTAATTAACAACCTGAAAAAGATTTCATTTAAGCCTTTAATTTTAAAATCCTACATCAGAATGGTCCGATACTTCCAGAGCGACACACTGGATATGTGTTGTCTCACCCAGAGTTGGAATGATTCTGGCTTAACAGACGTTTAAGAGTAGCCTGAAAAAGAGTCAAATTATGGCTTTTATTATCAACATGAAAAACATTTCAAACATAGCTTTAATTGGGCATTTAAGCCTTTAATTTGAAATTCCTTTGTAAGCCCCGAGATTTAAAGTGTTTCCAAATGTCAGAATAGGGCAGGACAGTGTTGTCGCTGGGAGTAAACATGACAAAAGATATAAGACTATAAACCAAATGGTGTGCATGTGGTCTGTCTGTCTTGCACTGGGGAACTACTTCACACTTGTGTGTATTGCTGGGTCGCCAAGGAAGTGCCGTGGCATATTTGATGCACTTATTAAACGTGACATGTTCAATATTAATACATTTTAAATGAACAAGCAATCGTTGCTCCGTGCAGCAGAAAGAGGGCGGGGCTTCAGGGCTCCGCGGACTGACTCAAGCATGTCTTTACCGGATCCCGGGAATTAGCTAGCGCAAACGAGAAGGAAAAAGTCAAGAAATTAGGTTGAAAAGAAGATGAATGCAGGTCATAAACAAATGTATGCATAAACCTGAACCATAAGGAACCGACAGGAATGTGTTTTGCAATACCAGCTCCACACAATAAAAAAGACAAAAGTACAACATGACAAAAATCTTGTCTGACTCTGTCCTAGCATCTCGTGTAACTTGCCGAACACAAAACCAACCAGAAGCATGTGTCCAAGTATTTTGTCTCTTCTAACCGCACACCACTGTGCTTCTTCATAACTTGAAATTGACAGAAAAGTAAAAGCAATCCGTGGAGAGTGATTGCCAGGCGTCCACTTTGCAACTATTTGGCTCGCACATGCAATTTGAACCAAATTACAATGTAGTTGTGTATGGTTCAAAGTAAACACAACCAACTGCAGGTGTGATTGTACACCAAGATGCAAAGCTGTGCATAAACAGAGAGAGAGTGTGTGTGTGTGTGTTTTCTGCACTCAGCCGCAGACTCGAACTGCAGGACTGTGTCTGAAGCTTTATTTAGGCAAGCTAATCCGTGAGCTGCAGGCGTCAGCTGCCGTCGCCAGTCGGCCAAGCTGAAAATAATTACATTTTGAATGGCTGTGCAAACAACAGCCACCACATTAGCGTGTTAATTCAGGCCAATCACTTCTACGAAAGTCACAAGGAAAAAGAATCGAAATAACAGGAAGAAACACTGCCTTCACCCTGTCCCCCAACAGACTGATAAAGGCACCGTTTTTTTTTCCATGCCCCGGGTGACCATTTATAACATTAGATTATTTATTTATTTCCTCAATCTGCATAATCATTTTGGCTATAGGTCATATGGGAACAAGATGGGGAGCTCAGAACAACATGCATTATTCATGATTTGCAGGATACAGTGGGTGCCAGAGGTTTACAAGATATGGGAGTGAGACTTTTTTCCAAATTCATTCTTTTCTTTATCGCACAAAGCTTCTTGGACTGGGAGTACCTGGGGGCAGCAGATAGAGCACACAGTGTGTAATGAAGAAAATGGTAAAAAGATTAAGTAACCTAGATAAATAAATTGCTGTGCCATATCCGTGATGTATCCTCGCCCAGCCCTGTTCCAACAAGAACTTTTGACTTATAGCGAAATCTCCCTTTTTGTGTGTGAGCGGGATTTATTGCCTGTAGTGGCAAATGATAAAAGATGTCTTCTGTAATAATACACTTGCAATCTACCGCAATCTATTAGCAACTTCAAAATACATCCTATCTGTAAATCTTCGGGGAGCTGAGTTTGCTGTGTACAAAATGCAAGAGTGAATCAACGACAGAGTGCGCTACATCATCTTATTGCAAATATGAACGGTCTCGCTGAGGTCAACCTAAATGGCAGATATCAAAAAGCATGGGGTCATCTATGCTTTTTATATTGCAGTTGTCCTGACTCATCATGCTTGGTACTCAGAGGACAAGAGAGAGAGTGTGTGTGTGTAAATGGATGGATAGCGTGATAGCCTTAGATCAGAGATAAATTACTTCATTAAAGTGTAAGTCTCAGAAAGCTGGAATGAGCCACATCCCTCCCCTCCCCGTGCCACTGCAGATTATGAACTCCATAAATCAATACATTTCTGTAAAAGGATAATGTTCCCCTGTCTGCTACATCCAGCCTCCCAACAGGGTGCACTTTCACATTCTGCCTGTGATTTCAGGTTTGACAGGACGCTGGGGACGGGGGGGCGGTGGGTAGGGGGTGTCGGGTTCGGGATACTTGTTGATTTTAGTTTTAGAGTTGAACTTTTTGATTTTATTTATTGAACTTCCATTACGTTGCCAAATGAGTTGCTAGGAAGCTAATTGAGACGATCAGCTCCACATAACTCTGGATTTCTCATGTGGCGTCACAGAAGGCTTGTATCATATGGACGTGCCGACTAAGAATTAATCATGAAACTATGCGCTAAAACTTGGTTTTAAGTTTTAAGTTGGCGGTGATAATTTGTACGTTTAGTACCGAGATGTGATGACTGGTCAAGGCAGGTTACCTTGTGAAAGTGGTTAAACTTTAAGGGTTTATCTCGGAAAGTGAGACTTGATGCCTGAGTTTAACCCTTGTGTTTTCCTCCAATGTCAAAATTTTAAATGTACGCTTGACATTTTTTTTATTGCTTATTTTACAGCTTTTTTGATCTTTTGTTGCTATTTAACATTTTCAGAGCTTTTATTTGATACCATCAGCACAGTGCATACACCACTAACTCTAACCCACGTTGTGTATTAAAAGGCAAAATCATGACTTATTTTAAAGGTTAATATCAGAGGGACTTTGGGTTTGTTGATGGGTAATATAGATTGTCAAAGTTTAGTCAGGATAAGGCTAAGACTCAAAATTCAGTACAACTACCGACCTGATCCTTCATTTTACTAGCAAAGGCTGTTTTATGGAACCGTCTGTGTTAGTTTTGGGCAATTAGGTTGAAAGACACCCAAAATGTTCCAATATAGAAATGGGAAATGTTTGTCTCCTCTCCCAAAATACTGTAAGGACTAGGCAGACCTTCTGTGTAAAGGTCTGTCTATGAGAGACCACGGATGGATGTGTACATTTGCAATTTGGAAAGTTATAAGTCAAAAACATACCCCCCAACAATACTACAGTCCAACAGGGACGATGCACACCACAATCCTGCAAAGGGATTGTGAAGGTTTGCAGTTGTGTTGCATCAGTGCCAGACTATGAGCATGGAGCTCCAGCAAACTTAAGGGCGACCCAACACCCCGAAGGACTTCATTTCTGTCACAGCCACGGTGCCAATGCTGGACAAACATTTGAAATCGACTAGTGGTTTTTATAGACTGCCATTTATGTCCCACGACACAAGGCCAGGTGTCTTGTAGAAATTTAGGAGCGCCACAAAGTTTTATTGACATATGCCGCCAACAAAATGCATGACTGATTTTTCACATCACTACCTTCGTTGGGGCCAAGAAAGTTTGAAAACTGCTTTAATAGACATTAATAGACGGAATAAAACTGCAGCACCGTGTGCTTGGAAGCACGGCTGTTCTGGTCTGCTTTTAATTTTCGAGACCCTTCAAGGGAATGCAGAGCCAGCATGTTCATATTATGGTGATAGTCATGTGACTATTAACAGAATGAATGCGTTCTTCTTGAACTGTTTTTATGTTATCTTTGGCTGGCAGTGGTCAGGTGCCAAATTCCCCCCCCCTCATTCATCGTACTGACAACATGGACATTTTCTGCTTGAACTATAATTTCTAAACAACTGGGACTCCTAGGGGTTCCGTGTCACGGCAGGGGGGCCCTCTGAATGATTGAGTTGTTTTAAAAAATGTAAGTCCTGAAATAAATCCCCACTAATGATGTGCTAACTGGCCTTAAAGTAAGACAGTCCAGTAAAGTTACCATCCACAGATCCAGTTCATCCAAGGATTTGCTGTACCACGTGCATGTTTAACATTAAAACATGATTTTTAAAGTCATGCTTACAATTATAAGGCTATTTAATAGCTTAGTCTATGCAAAAAGGTATGTTTATGCAACTTAATTTCAGTAGAGGGTCCCTAAAAAACACATTCAAAGTTGATAAATATAACAGTTTGATCAGGATAAGGAATATAAAAATACAGTAATGCTGCAAGTTGAACCTAACACAAAAGAAGAGAGCGCACAATGTAGCAAGGCTAAGTCCTCGCCAGCGGCCCGGGTTCGGTTCTGGCCCGGGCCCTATGATGCATGTCACCCCCCCTTTCTCTCCAAGCTATCACTATCTAGTGAAGCATTAATGTCCCAAAAATGAATAGGAAAATTAATTTTTTTCTACTGTTTTTGGTCAAAAAGAACATCAAAACTGGATGAATCTAGGGGGATGTTACCTGATATTTAACAGCTATTGTCCCATTGTATCAATAATCCAAATGAAATTGGTTGGTGTATCATCCTTGTCACTGTCTACTTTGTACTCTGTAATGAAGATGAATGTAGAGCAAGAAAAAGACCAAATAAAGAAATACTGTAGATCATGCGTTTCACATCAATTTGCCATGTTGGCTTGTTTGCAGAATCTAAATTGAAAGCAAGAAAAATCAGCGGTCAGGCCTTGAAAAAGAGCAGATTTCCCCTGAGATGTGGGTTCAGAGTATAATTTGGCAAAAGCAAATTCATTTAGTGACGCTGCACTTCATACAGTGAAATCCCTGAGTCCAACTCAGAGTGCTCCTTTCACTAAACTTCCTTGTTCAGGCCTCCAGTGCGGTGAACACTTCACCCGCGGCTATCCGCCGATCGAACACAAACTTGTGTGTAATTGTATAGAGCTCCTCTCTCGACCTTCTCTGTCAGTTGAGAAATGGGGGCCATCATTCATCCTTGCCATTACCAGCCTGCCTGCCGTGAATAATGCAATTTGTATCCTCTATGGAGTGCATCCAGAACAACAGGCACTCCAATAAACAAACAGCAGATCGCGGTAGATATCCACTTACACGGGCAGCCTGGCAAACGCCACGGCCATTAGAAGCCCACTCAGGTCCCATCATTTCAGGCCGATAGATCCCTACCTTATCTGGTTTAGAGTGGGCCTATGATAATGAGCCTGCCAGCTTCGTTCTGCTGAAGCGCTGGATCACACACATAAACCCGGGAGCACGGAGAGGGATGGGGACACACACACACACACACACACACACAGTTCAGGGGAGATTTGTGGTACCTGAAAGTAGACGTAAAGGTCAGTCTTTGACCTTTTGTGGGCACTAAAAGCAGTCAGGACTGAAATGGATCAGTCAGGCAGAGTATGAAAACTGTGTGTGTGTGTGTGGGGGGGGGTGATGACGATGCCTGATGGATGGGAACATGGGGTATATTAGAGGAACACAGCTTATAATGGAGCAGATGAATTGTTGTTGCACGGTGACGTCACTCTCTGTACGCTTCTGTAATAGAGTCCCCCCCCCCGCCCCCCCGCCCTTGATCCCGTGTTCCCGTTGCCGTTTTTTATGTGATTTGATTTTTTTCGCTTCGACCCAATGTCCTATAAAATCCTATAAATTCTCCTTTCACTGTTATTTTATCTTGTGTTTTAGCCTTGCAACCCAGCCTTTACATTATTCCACATGTATGTTATTGTGTGTGTATATATATATATAATAATTTCTTTATCCCACTTTTCAACTTTAAATGTGTAGTCACAGCTTACTGTTAAATGCTATTTTTCAGTCAAAGTGTCCAATTCACAAGTATTTCTCTAACATTCACTATTCATGGATACATGAATTATAATATTGATTAGGGCTACAATTGGTTGCTTCACAACACAAATTATGTTACATGTGCTACAAATGTAACAGAAATAACATACAATCAACCTAAACATAAGATCGATAGAACCTATAAGATTATTTATGTATATTTTATTACAGCTTCTCTTCCTGGGGTCCACATTTAAAAACCTACATTAAACATTAAAGTCTACATCATTCAACACTTTTAAATACATACATGAAACGTTACGGTCAACATCACACAACACATTTAAAACATGCATTAAACATTACAGTCAACACCATAAAACATTTAAAACATACATTATGTATGACAGTCAGCATTACTCACATTTAAAACAAACATTAAAGATTACAGTCCACATAAAAAGAAAAAGACCAAAGCTTCCCAGTTGCATAGTTGCATTTTTTAATT